>NC_084567.2:29262500-29315000 GCF_033978685.3 Nerophis lumbriciformis | reverse complement strand
TGGCTTTGCGTGCCGGCCCAATCACATAATATCTATGGCTTTTCACACACACAAGTGAATGCCATTCATACTTGGTCAACAGCCATACAGGTCACACTGAGGGTTTTCATCCAGGATGTCTCTGTACTTTGCTGCATTCATCTTTCCCTCTATCCTGACTCGTCACCCAGTTCTCGCCGCTGAAAAAAATCCCCGTAGCATGATGCTACCACCACCACGCTTCACTGTAGGGATGACATTGGCATGCCGATGAGCGGCGCCTGGTTTCCTCCAAACATGACGCCTAGCATTCACTCCAAAGAGTTCAATCTTTGTCTTATCCGACCAGATAATTTAGTTCCTCGTTGTCTGAGAAGCTTTTAAGTGCATTTTTGGCAAACTGCTCAAAGATAGATGTGCTTTAATTGCTGCCAAAGGTGCATCAACAAAGTATTGAGCAGAGGCTGTTTATGTTCATGTGATTTTTTTTAATTTTTAATAGATATGCATTTTTTGTTTTACTTTCAACTTTTCATTATGTGGTATTGTCTGTAGAATTTTGAGAACAAAAATGTGTCATGATCCGTTGCCCGGGTCATGTCTTAGTTTATGTTTGGTAGGCTTTTCCTATTCCTAGCACCTTTTTGGCTCATTTTGTCTACTTTCTTGTCTTCGACGCACCTGCCTTTGTTTAGTGGTTCGTGCACCCACCAGCTGATTTTGTTTTGGTTTGTCGTTCGCTATACGCGACTGTTTCAGTACGTTCTACGAGCATTTTGGCTGTTTACCTGGATTTGTCTCACTATACTAAGTAAGTCTCGAGCTACCCCCGGGATTTATTCCATGCTTAGGGTTGTACAGGTAGTTTTGTATTTTGCTTTGCGTCTTGGAATCAAATCATTATCTTACCTGCAAGCAACCTGCTATGCTCCACATCTTCTGGCAGTGCAAACAGACCCTGCCAGATGGTAACAAAATGAGGCCCCAACATAACAAAATGTGGAAAAAGTGAAGTGCTGTAAATACTCTCTGGGTGCACTGTATATGTAATGTAGTAAAAAGCACATTCATAATCACTTTTTATGTATTTTAGTCATTTTAAGCAAACGGTGGCTCATTATTAAACAGATGCAAAGTAATAGAAACTAGATGGGTAGATAGACTTGTATTTATCCCATAATAGGGATTTTTTTGTTGTTGCATTGCTGTTTTTTTATTTTATTTATTTATTTTTAATTTATTTATTTAAAAAAATTTTTTTAAAATTTTATTTATTTATTTATTTTTAATTTATTAATCAATCAACAAAACAATACACAACAACAGCACAACTATGCAATCCAATTCCAAAACCAAACCCGTCCCAGCAACATTAAGAACAACAATAAACAGAGCAATTGAGAGCAATTGAGGACACACAAATCCAAATGTAGTGAAACAAAAATGAACATTATCGACAACAGCATCAATATTAGTAACAATTTCAAAATAGCAGTGATTAAAAAACCCTCATTGATATCATCATTAAAAACATTAATTAAAAATAATTAAAAAATTAGAAATGAACAATAGTGTCACAGTGGCTTACACTGGCATCACATCCCATAATTCTGACAACACATCGCGTCCAACATTTTCCACAAAGATATAATAAGTCATATTTTGGTTCATTTATTAGTTGAAACAAATTTAAATAATGGATCCCATATTCCAATATATGACTCATTATTATCTAAACTAAATGCAGTTTTTCTACTGATATCATCTCCATAGCTTGTGTATCCAGTCAGTATGAGTTGGACTATCACTATCCATCCATTTTTTTAATATTACCCTTTTTGTTATGATGCATATTGAAATAATTGCTGTTTTTACATACAGTAACAGAAGTAAAACATAATGGAAAGCTTGAAATTAGTAACAAAAAACACATATTGCGCACTAATAATTGCACTATATATATGTATATATAAAATAAAATTAAATAAAAAAACACCAACCTAACACTTGTATTGCACACCAAGAAAAAAAGCAGATGACAGGAATCACTTACGTGCGTTATCAGGCATGGGATTTGAACTTAATGAAAAAGACTGAAAATAAGCCCCCCTGAAGTTCCTGTTTTTTCAGTAATTGAACATGCAAACATTTTCAAAAAAGAAACACAATTAAAAAATGTTTTAGTGTTTAAAGAATTGAAAAATGATCAAGAGTTTACATAAATACATAACCCATTCATCCAAATGAATCACTATGTCTGTTTCAGTCACTCATCATCATCATCGGCGGTCACTCAAACGAGTATGACGATACTCCTGGTAGGGGTGTATCCCTTTATGCCTGTGCGTGACTTCGTTTTACGTGGGGAGACTGGTGCACAGACAGTCACCACACGATCCTTGACAGAATCGGGTCAGGGTCCAGTGGCATGGAGTCCAAGATGACTGGGGACCATTTTCTGCTGCAGCCTTCCTCCGCCATTGCAGCCGTTGTGGTAGTTCTTAAATCTCTACCGTCTTTCGCCTGCTCCGCCGTTGAGGTCTTCACCGTATCCCTGGCTAGGGGGCAGTCAGGTACTAGGTCTTTGCCAAGGGCCACAACAGTAGTAAAGGGGTTAACCTCCTAGTGCCCCAAGACCCCATAGAGGAGCCTCCACTGCCGGATGCACTTTAATGTCATGCCCAGGACATAAAAGGATATCACCACATGGGCCCAGGAACGCCCCAGAAAACCACTATCAGCAACCCCAATCCATCACCACATCTGCAAGTGCAAGTCAAAACTCCACCATGCAAAGCGAAAGCCACCCACCAACAATGTTATTTAGTCACTACAGTAATTACAACTTGTCTTCACATCCATAGGAACCACATGGGTTAGCCTACTCTATACAGTATTTAATTTAAAGTAAATTAAAGTACCAATGATTTTCACACACACACTAGCTGTGGTGAAAATTGTCCTCTGCATTTGACCCATCCCCTTTTTCAACCCCTGGGAGGTGAGGGGAGCAGTGGGCAGCAGCGGTGCCGCGCCCAATTCCAACCCTTGACGCTGAGTGCCAAGCAGGGAGGTAATGGGTCTCATTTTTTATAGTCTTTGGTATGACTCGGCTGGGGTTTGAATTCACAAACTACCGATCTCAGGGGCGGACACTCTAACCACTAGGCCACTGAGTAGGTTTTACAACCTTACTAGTATTCACTTCACAGCCACGGATGGTTCATTTCGTTATTTACATTATTTACATATCACTTTGGCATTTTTGCTTTGATGGCTCTGACATGAGCCTTCCTGGCAAATTTCTAAGCAGCCTGCATTTTCCTTTTTGGTTTCTGCTTTAGTGGATTCCGCCTTGATTTTTATAGCCAATTTCTGTCTCTTCGACTCCCTCTCCACTTCTAACTGCTCCAAATGCAAAAATGCAAACAATGTTTATATTAGCTAACTTCCTTTATCTGAATATTCATTTGTGATTTATTGCATGAAATAACAAATATTTAGCAGTCACGTTGTTTATGTTTCAAAAGTATTCAACTGTTCAATGTCAAAATATAAACTGTCAGGTTCAAACACTGATGACATCTATTAAACAAGACAAGAAGCAAGGAATTAAACAGAGACAGAATTAAATTTGGCTCAATTGAGGAGAGACGCGTAGACACTGTACCCTTGCACAGTGTCGTCCCACGCCCCTGACGAAAGATTGTGCGTCTCCCCTTTTATTTGGACTTTCCCTGATTAAATGGCAACAGCTGTTTCTAAGGGAGGGGGTCGTAAACAGCCATCGCCTTTGGTTACAGAACAGTTCAAAGAAAAGGTCGTAAAACAGTTCAAAGAAGCGGTGCCAGGAGGGGAGTCTGGTCCTGCTTCCTCTCCGCTTTGTAGTTCTCGGGTCAAAACAATATCTTTCTGTACAATACATGAAAGAAACAGAACACCTTCATGTTGCTTCCCATCCTACACAGTGGAGTTTGCTTGGTAGGATTAAATACATTGAAACACAAAGTTTTGTGAAAACTTAGATACAATTATTCTGACATAAACAGTAGAAACAATAAATAAAATGTCAGCGACTGTCTCGTTCTAAAACACCATTGAAAATTAAATGTAGCATTTAGACAGGCTGTAGTGTAGCAAAAGTCATCACATGTCTTCCACAATCATGTGTGTTCTTAAATGTGTATTCCACGTCTTCCATGTTGAGAGCAGTTTTGATTTGGGCTTACATTGTAAACAACTAAAATTAATGTGTTGGGCATTGTTTTATCCAGACACATACATTTGTCCAAATATGGCCAAATAGACGTATTGTGGGTTTCCTGGACGTCGTCTACATCGCTAAAAGAAAAATATAAGGAACAGAATACCTCTGCCATCTTCCACTAGTTTTTTAAATATATAAATCGAATATTCCCTCTTCTCTTCTCCGACTCTCTCGTCGTCATTTGGGATGTCTGTTGTGATTTCCCTTCCTGGTTCGATGACCCAATGCCTCTGATTGGCCTGTCCGTAATGTTTTGCCCTAATCTTAACCAATCGTGACTCATCATAGTAAACCAACCAACCAATCATGGATTTTCTTATACCTAAACCGACCAACCAACCAATCATCATTGATGTTTCCCGTATAATCAGTGTTTAAGATGGACAAACGCTTTCCGAGCATAAAACACACTATTTTGATTTGATACGACAGCTGACGTATACGTTAGAGCAGTGTTTTTCAACCTTTTTTGAGCGAAGGCACATTTTTTTCATTGAAAAAATGCAGAGGCACACCAACAGCAGAAAACATTAAAAATGAAACTCAGCAGCTGATATTAACAATAAAAAGTTATTCTCGCAAGTGTTGGATATGAATTCAAACCATAACCAATCATGCATCACCATAGCTCTTGTCTCAAAGCATTGATTGATTGAGACTTTTATTAGTAGGTTGCACAGTGAAGTACATATTCCGTACAATTGACCACTAAATGGTATCACCCGAATACGTTTTTCAACTTGTTTAAGTCGGGGTCGAGGTGTACTTTTATTGCGGTTTTGAAGGAGGATAGAGATGCCCTTTCTTTTATACCTGTTGGGAGCACATTCCACATTGATGTGGCATAGAAAGAGAATGAGTTAAGACCTTTGTTAGATCGGAATCTGGGTTTAACGTGGTTTGTGGAGCTCCCCCTGGTGTTGTGCTTATGGCGGTCATTTACGTTAAGGAAGTAGTTTGACATGTACTTCGATATCAGGGAGGTGTAGCGAATTTTATAGACTAGGCTCAGTGCAAGTTGTTTTACTCTGTCCTCCACCCTGAGCCAGCCCACTTTGGAGAAGTGGGCAGGAGTGAGGTGGGATCTGGGGTGGAGGTCTAGAAGTAATCTTACTAGCTTGTTCTGGGATGTTTGGAGTCTAGATTTGAGGGTTTTGGAGGTGCTAGGGTACCAGGAGGTGCATGCGTAATCGAAAAAGGGTTGAACGAGAATTCCCGCTAGAATCCTCATGGAGATTCTATAGAGAAATCTCATTCGTTGGTTGACCTTTTTGATTACCTTGGTTGCCATTTTATCACAGGAACGATTAGCCTCTAGAATGGAACCTAGGTAGGTGACCTCATCTTTCCTGATGATAACAATGTCACCCACTTTTATAGTGTACTGTCACATCACGCCGTAACTTATTTGGAGTTTTTCCGGTGTCTTCCTGTGTGTAGTGTTTTAGTTCTTGTCTTGCGCTCCTATTTTGGTGGCTTTTCCTGTTTTGTTGGTATTTTCCTGTAGAAGTTTCATGTCTTCCTTGAGGACTATTCCCGCACCTGTTTTGTTTTCGCAATCAAGACTATTTAAGTCGTCGCTATTGTCAGGACTTGGACTATGGCTTGGTTTGCTGTCAAGACTAGGACCATGGCGTGGTTTGTTCTCCCGTGGTGCAAATGAACATTTGGACCAGACATGGCGTGAAGGTGAAGACATATTTAATTTTACTATAACAAAAAGAACAAACTAAAGGTGCGCACAAGGCGGAAGTACAAACTTGACAAATGAAACCAATACTTGCACGTGGGCAAAAAACTAAGGACATGAACAAAGTCGCTAACTGTGGCATGAATCGAAAAAACTTACTTGGACAGGGCATGAAGTACGCAGAGGTAAACAGAGTGTGACAGGGGTATGATGTCTCCAGACAGACAGCCTGGCAACTGGAAGCTTAAATAATAGTGACATGATTAAAGACAGGTGCGTGAGTCGTGAGGGCAGGTGAAAACTAATGGGTTGCTATGGTGACAAACAAGAGTGCACAATGAGTCCAAACGGGGAACAGGTGAAACTAATGGGTAACTATGGAAACAAGACAAGGGAGTGAAAAGCCAGAAACTAAAGAGTCCAATAACTAAACAAAACAAAACATGACATGACTAAAACAAAACATGATTACACAGACATGACAGCTATCTTTTGTGTGGACATTGTTGATTGTCATTTTTATGTTCGGATGTACTTTGTGGACACTGTCTGCTCCACACACTGTAAGTCTTTGCTGTCGTCCAGCATTCTGTCTTTGTTTACGTTGCAACAAGTTCAGTTTCAGTTTCGTTTTGCATAGCCTTCCCTAAGCTTCAATGTCTTTTCTTAGCGGCACTTGCCTTTTGTTTATTTTTGGTTTAATCATTAGATGCCTTTTTACCTGCACACTGTCGTCTGCATATTGGGATCACGACAAACCATGTTGTCGACATCTACAAAGCAATTAGCTACTTGCTGCCACCTACTGATATGGAAGAGTATTACATGGTTACTCTGCCGAGCTCTCGACAGCACCGACGCTCAACAACGGCACATTTGCGGATTATTATTACTGGTTTGCAAAAATTATTTTTAACCCAAATAGGTGAAATTATATAATCTCCCACGGCACATCAGACTGTATCTCACGGCACACTAGTGGTTGAAAAACTCTGCGTTAGAGTCACAAATTCCACTGGTGGAAATGACGCTAGATGTGCGGGGAAGTTACAGGCATTGGACAAAGTTGCGAGGCTGTGGGAAATTCATGGGGATTGGTAAATTTCCCGAATGGACTAAAGTAAACTGATTAAAGGGGAACATTATCACCAGACCTATGTAAGCGTCAATATATACCTTGATGTTGCAGAAAAAAGACCATATATTTTTTTCTTAACCGATTTCCGAACTCTAAATGGGTGAATTTTGGCGAATTAAACGCCTTTCTAATATTCGCTCTCGGAGCGATGACATCACAACGTGACGTCACATCGGGAAGCAATCCGCCATTTTCTCAAACACCGAGTCAAATCAGCTCTGTTATTTTCCGTTTTTTCGACTGTTTTCCGTACCTTGGAGACATCATGCCTCGTCGGTGTGTTGTCGGAGGGTGTAACAACACGAACAGGGATGGATTCAAGTTGCACCAGTGGCCCAAAGATGCGAAAGTGGCAAGAAATTGGACGTTTGTTCCGCACACTTTACCGACGAAAGCTATGCTACGACAGAGATTGCAAGAATGTGTGGATATCCTGCGACACTCAAAGCAGATGCATTTCCAAAGATAAAGTCAAAGAAATCTGCCGCCAGACCCCCATTTAATCTGCCGGAGTGTGTGAGCAATTCAGGGACAAAGGACCTCGGTAGCACGGCAAGCAATGGCGGCAGTTTGTTCCCGCAGACGTGCGAGCTAAACCCCCTGGATGTCTTGGCTCACACCGTCAAGAGAAGAATATCGACCCTAGCTTCCCTGGCCTGCTGACATGAGGGTATGTCTACAGAATATATTAATTGATGAAAATTGGGCTGTCTGCACTCTCAAAGTGCATGTTGTTGCCAAATGTATTTCATATGCTGTAAACCTAGTTCATAGTTGTTAGTTTCCTTTAATGCTAAACAAACACATACCAATCGTTGGTTAGAAGGCGATCGCCAAATTCGTCCTCGCTTTCTCCCGTGTCGCTGGCTGTCGTGTCGTTTTCGTCGGTTTCGCTTGCATACGGTTCAAACCGATATGGCTCAATAGCTTCAGTTTCTTCTTCAATTTTGTTTTCGCTACCTGCCTCCACACTACAACCATCCGTTTCAATATATGCGTACCGGTAATCTGTTGAATCGCTTAACCCGCTGAAATCCGAGTCTGAATCCGAGCTAATGTCGCTATAGCTTGCTGTTCTTTCCGCCATGTTTGTTTGTGTTGGCTTCACTATGTGACGTCACAGGAAAATGGACGGGTGTTTATAACGATGGTTAAAATCAGGCACTTTGAAGCTTTTTTTAGGGATATTGCGTGATGGGTAAAATTTTGAAAAAAAACTTAGAAAAATATAATAAGCCACTGGGAACTGATTTTTAATGGTTTTAATCATTCTAAAATTGTGATAATGTTCCCCTTTAATCATGATGAATTCAACCCTGTGAAAAATATGCAATGTTAATCGTTGGATGGCACTAGTTAAGAATACAAGTTTCTGAGAAAAAAAAAGAATTCTGAGAATGTTGATATACAGGAGTTTTGTACATTCTGTGTATTTGTCAGACTTGGCCATGATGCACTGATCCTATGTGTGCTGAGAAGACTCATATTGTCAACGGAGACTAAATGATTTTGCATTGATCAGATCCATGGTCATCCATGAAACTGCATGCCTGAAGCACAGCAAACTTCATTTAGCTTCCCTTCACTCGACTCTACTATTGTCAGTCACATCACCTTCAGAGTCCATCGAACCACGTCTGCTTACCAGGAAAGCAGCAATTTTTCTGCTGTTGATCCGTTTCTTTACCCTAAACTTGTGTGTGTTGGACGGCATGTGGAGAAAACCTCGACTGCGATGACCTTGAACATAAATAACAAATATGATTAAAAAAAAAGATATGAACGTGCATACTGTGCTGTAATCTGTGTAGTGTGTAGTGTAGTGTGTAGTGCAGGGCATGAGTCATACTTAACAGCTTCCTTGTTAGCACTCACACACACTCTTGAAGCCGTAACTGCATTAACTTAGACAAATGCATTAGCTGAAGGTAGGAACATTTGTGCATTGGCCATATTTTCTGTACATAGTTTCCAAATATTATGTGTAATCAATATCCAATTAGTGCTGAAATATGTTCTGGTTTAAAGGGGAACTGCACTCTTTTTTAAAAATGTTGCTTATCGTTCACAATCATTATGAAAGACATAACGACGGATGGATTTTCTTTAAAGGGGGACATTATCACAATTTCAGAAGGGTTAAAACCATTCAAAATCAGTTCCCAGTGGCTTATTTTATTTTTCGAAGTTTTTTTCAAAATTTTACCCATCACGCAATATCCCTAAAAAAAGCTTCAAAGTGCCTGATTTTAACCATCGTTATATACACCCGTCCATTTTCCTGTGACGTCACACAGTGATGCCAATACAAACAAACATGGCGGATAGAACAGCAAGCTATAGCGACATTAGCTTGGATTCAGACTCGGATTTCAGCGGCTTAAGCGATTCAACAGATTACGCATGTATTGAAACGGATGGTTGTAGTGTGGAGGCAGGTAGCGAAAACCAAATTGAAGAAGAAACTAAAGCTATTGAGCCATATCGGTTTGAACCGTATGCAAGCGAAACCGACGAAAACAACACGAAAGCCAGCGACACGGGAGAAAGCGAGGACGAATTCGGCGATCGCCTTCTAACCAACGATTGGTATGTGTTTGTTTGGCATTAAAAGAAACTAACAACTATGAACTAGGTTTACAGCATATGAAATACATTTGGCAACAACATGCACTTTGAGAGTGCAGACAGTCCAGTTTTCATCAATTAATATATTCTGTAGACATACCCTCATCCGCTTTCTTTTCCTGAAAGCTGATCTGTTCAGTCCAGTTGGAAATGCATCTGCTTTGAGTGTCGCAGGATATCCACACATTCTTGCCATCTCTGTCGTAGCATAGCTTTCGTCGGTAAAGTGTGCGGAACAAACGTCCAATTTCTTGCCACTTTCGCATCTTTGGGCCACTGGTGCAACTTGAATCCGTCCTTGTTAGTGTTGTTACACCCTCCGACAACACACCGACGAGGCACGATGTCTCCAAGGTACGGAAAACAGTCGAAAAAAACGGAAAATAACAGAGCTGATTTGACTCGGTGTTTGTAATGTGTTTGAGAAAATGGCGGATTGCTTCCCGATGTGACGCACACCCCCAATATTGTTGTCCGGGTGGAAATCGGGAGATATTCGCGAGAATGGTTGCCCCGGGAGATTTTTGGGAGGGGCACCGAAATTCGGGAGGGTTGGCAAGTATGCCTGGAACTAGCAAATTCCAGGTCCGAAATGGCACACACACCGTTTCTTCGCGAGGATTATGAGACATTTTTAATCTAAATTGGAATATATGAACATCCCAACAGTCGGCATCCTAATGACAGCAGACCTTGTACAGTAAGTGAGGTTTTATTATGTTTGTTGGCTCTCATAAAGTCTGCGGTGAGTAATAATCAGTGATAAAGTATTTAATAACGTGTCATCACAGAGTAACAATGCTTTTCTTTCAATATGCATCATAACAAAAAGGGTAATATTAAAAAAATGGATAGATGTTGATAGTCCAACTCATACTGACTGGTATACACAAGCTATGGAGATGATATCAGTAGAAAAACTGCATTTAGTTTTGATAATAATGAGTCATATATTGGAATATGGGATCCATTATTTAAATTGGTTTTAACTATTAGGGACGGCGTGGCGCAGTGGAAGAGTGGCCGTGCGCGACCCGAGGGTCCCTGATTCAATCCCCACCTAGTACCAACCTCGTCATGTCCGTTGTGTCCTGAGCAAGACACTTCACCCTTGCTCCTGATGGGTGCTGGTTAGCGCCTTGCATGGCAGCTCCCTCCATCAGTGTGTGAATGTGTGTGTGAATGGGTAAATGTGGAAGTAGTGTCAAAGCGCTTTGAGTACCTTGAAGGTAGAAAAGCGCTATACAAGTACAACCCATTTTTTTATTACATGAACCTAAAATATGACTTATTTTATCTTTGTGGAAAATATTGGACACAATGTGTTGTCAAGCTTATGAGATGCGATGCAAGTGTAAGCCACTGTGACACTATTGTTCATTTTTTAAATGTTTTATTTTATTTTGTATAAATGGCTGTGATGATAATGTCAATGAGGGATGTATAATCACTGCTATGTTGGAATTTCTATTAATATTGATACTGTTGTTGATATTATTCATTTTTGTTCGACTACAGTGTGTCATGTTTGTGTGTCCTCTCAATTGCTCTGTTGATTGCTGTTCTGAATGTTGCCGGGTTTGTTTTTTTTAATTAGAATTGTATTATTATGGTATTATTTTGTATTATTTTGGTTGGATTGATTAATAAAAATTTAAAAAGTTAAAAAGGAAAAAAACAAACAAAAATGTTTTAAATGAAAGCACTACGTATGCTTCAAATGATCAAGATACGTAAATATTAAAAGTTATAATATAAATGTGCCCATTACTACATTACATATACAGGTAAAAGCCAGTAAATTAGAATATTTTGAAAAACTTGATTTATTTCAGTAATTGCATTCAAAAGGTGTAACTTGTACATTATATTTATTCATTGCACACAGACTGATGCATTCAAATGTTTATTTCATTTAATTTTGATGATTTGAAGTGGCAACAAATGAAAATCCAAAATTCCGTGTGTCACAAAATTAGAATATTACTTAAGGCTAATACAAAAAAGGGATTTTTAGAAATGTTGGCCAACTGAAAAGTATGAAAATGAAAAATATGAGCATGTACAATACTCAATACTTGGTTGGAGCTCCTTTTGCCTCAATTACTGCGTTAATGCGGCATGGCATGGAGTCGATGAGTTTCTGGCACTGCTCAGGTGTTATGAGAGCCCAGGTTGCTCTGATAGTGGCCTTCAACTCTTCTGCGTTTTGGGGTCTGGCATTCTGCATCTTCCTTTTCACAATACCCCACAGATTTTCTATGGGGCTAAGGTCAGGGGAGTTGGCGGGCCAATTTAGAACAGAAATACCATGGTCCGTAAACCAGGCACGGGTAGATTTTGCGCTGTGTAAAGGCGCCAAGTCCTGTTGGAACTTGAAATCTGCATCTCCATAGAGCAGGTCAGCAGCAGGAAGCATGAAGTGCTCTAAAACTTGCTGGTAGACGGCTGCGTTGACCCTGGATCTCAGGAAACAGAGTGGACCGACACCAGCAGATGACATGGCACCCCAATATCAGCAAAGCTTGAACCCGGTGGTGACACATAGCCAGGTGAGTCTTCCGGGTGGCTCCGTTTCGATATTGGGGTCTTTGTGGGCTTTCCCATGAAGAGACAATCAAAGCACTCTTCATTATAGTCTTCCAGTGCCTCCAGATTTTTTAATATTTTAATATGTTGTTTGCTTATTTTTGCCTTAGTTATAATTTTGGGGGCTGTTAATTGAATTAAAATTGTTTGACAGCCTTGTGATCCGCTTGACTGTTTTTTACCGCGTCACGTACGCTCTCGCGACACTACAGATAGATCAGTGGTTCTTAACCTGGGTTCGATCGAACCCTAGGGGTTTGGTGAGTCGGGCTCAGGGGTTCGGCGGAGGTCAAGACACACCCGACTCATCGTGTAAATAAAAACTTCTCCCTATCGGCGTATTACGGATACAGCAACAGCAGAAGTCAAGACTGATTTGCAAGTGTGTAATTTGTTGTGAGTTTATGCACTGTGTTGGTTTTGTTCTTTGAACAAGGTGATGTTAATGCACGGTTCATTTTGTGCACCAGTAAAAAAAACATGGTAACACTTTAGTATGGGGAACATATTCACCATTAATTAGTTGCTTATTAACATGCAAATTAGTAACATATTGGCTCTTAACTAGTCATTATTAAATACTTATTAATGCCTTATTCGGCACGGCCTTATTATAACCCTAACCCTGGCCCTAACCCTCTAACCCTAACCCTAACCAAATAACTCTAAATTAAGTCTTTGATACTTAGAATATGTTCTCCTAGTGTCCAAAAAACTCTAAATTAAGTCTTTGTTACTTAGAATATGTTCCCCATACTAAAGTGTTACCAAAAGCATAACTTTGTCTTGAAATTGAGAAAAAATAACATTTTATTTTTCACTAAAGAAGGGTTCGGTGAATGCGCATATGAAACTGGTGGGGTTCGGTACCTCCAACAAGGTTAAGAACCACTGAGACAGATAAAAGGCAGTGAGAGACGTGAACTGGAGCAAATACTGCCCGCCTCGGAGCCAGAATCTGTCTCTCCTCTTGCTCATCGAAATTAGAAAGCATTAATTTCCATTAAACACATAATAGCGCTAACATGATAGGTGGTGAGCTAGTACCTGTTATATTTACGGCAGATGACGTGCTAGCGACACCAGCAGATGACATGGCACCCCAAACCATCACCCAACCATGCAAATTTTGCATTTCCTTTGGAAATCGAGGTCCCAGAGTCTGGAGGAAGACAGGAGAGGCACAGGATCCACGTTGCCTGAAGTCTAGTGTAAAGTTTCCACCATCAGTGATGGTTTGGGGTGCCATGTCATCTGCTGGTGTCGGTCCACTCTGTTTCCTGAGATCCAGGGTCAACGCAGCCGTCTACCAGCAAGTTTTAGAGCACTTCATGCTTCCTGCTGCTGACCTGCTCTATGGAGATGGAGATTTCAAGTTCCAACAGGACTTGGCGCCTGCACACAGCGCAAAATCTACCCGTGCCTGGTTTACGGACCATGGTATTTCTGTTCTAAATTGGCCCGCCAACTCCCCTGACCTTAGCCCCATAGAAAATCTGTGGGGTATTGTGAAAAGGAAGATGCAGAATGCCAGACCCAAAAACGCAGAAGAGTTGAAGGCCACTATCAGAACAACCTGGGCTCTCATAACACCTGAGCAGTGCCAGAAACTCATCGACTCCATGCCACGCCGCATTAACGCAGTAATTGAGGCAAAAGGAGCTCCAACCAAGTATTGAGTATTGTACATGCTCATATTTTTCATTTTCATACTTTTCAGTTGGCCAACATTTCTAAAAATCCCTTTTTTGTATTAGCCTTAAGTAATATTCTAATTTTGTGACACACGGAATTTTGGATTTTCATTTGTTGCCACTTCAAATCATCAAAATTAAATGAAATAAACATTTGAATGCATCAGTCTGTGTGCAATGAATAAATATAATGTACAAGTTACACCTTTTGAATGCAATTACTGAAATAAATCAAGTTTTTCAAAATATTCTAATTTACTGGCTTTTACCTGTATATGTACATCATGTATATAAAACCCTAATGGAGGTGTTTGGATATTTATAGCGACTTTATAGGCAGAATTGAACGGCTACCATATGCTCCATTGTAAGCAGACTTTTGATTGGATTTATTTAATATTTAGAATTAGGAATGTCCGATAACGGCTTTTTGCCGATATCCGATATTCTGATATTGTCCAACTCTTTAATTACAGATACCGATATCAACCGATATATACAGTCGTGGAATTAACACATTATTATGCCTAATTTGGACAACCAGGTATGGTGAAGATAAGGTACTTTAAATTAATAAAATAAAATAGGATAAATAAATTAAAAACATTTTCTTGAATAAAAAAGAAAGTAAAACAATATAGAAATAGTTACATTGAAACTAGTAATTAATGAAAATTAGTAAAATTAACTGTTAAAGGTTAGTACCATTAGTGGACCAGCAGCACACACAATCATGTGTGCTTACGGACTGTATCCCTTGCAGACTGTATTGATATATATTGATATATAATGTAGGAACCAGAATATTAATAACAGAAAGAAACAACCCTTTTGTGTGAATGAGTGTGACTGAGTGTAAATGGTGGAGGAAGTTTGTTTGGGTTGGTGCACTAATTGGATGTGTATCTTGTGTTTTTTATGTTGATTTAATTTTTTTTTTAAAAACAAAACAAAAAACCCCAAAAAACGATACCGATAATAAAAAAAACCACACCGATAATTTCCGATATTACCGGTACATTTTAACGCATTTATCGGCATCTCTATTTAGAATGCGTAAAAAATCCATCCGGCGTCATGTCCTTTCATAATGATTGTGAGCGATAGTCCAAATTCCAGTTCCTCTTTAATCCGCAACACAAGAATGCACAAGAAAAAAACTGCTGGTCTTTTCATATTAGTTATGACAGGAAGTGCATTGTCATCAATGTCACTTGTATTTAATCACTACAAAGGTCTGAAACAAAAACGCATTACTTTGTCATTTGCAGGTAGGATTATAGCTGACACCCCAAGCCTCACAGTCAATAATCATACAAACACACAGAAACTGTGTGCATGAATTCAAGTTATTTCATTTTTAATTGAGTAAAGCTGAAAATAACACTGTAGAAGTTGCTTCCTAGCAGTTCCACTGTACACACGTCACCGAAGCCAGGCGTGCAGTTTTTAACAAAGTTTTAATGCCCAACAATGAATCAAAATGTCTTTTCAGAAGTCCGTGACTTTTCAGTCTCTCCCAGTCCTTCCTTCCTCCCCTGCTCTCGGCCGCTTACTGTTAAAGACAACAGATGATTAGATTAACACGTACCACCTGTGAAATCTAATCACCTGTCAGCTGTGTCTCGCCGTCAGCACATGCCCCGCCCCCATCCCATGGTGCTCGTCCTCAGCATCGTAGACAGAGGCGGTGACCTTTGCTCCTGCGGGCGCGCTGGCCACACCTCCCCCCACAAACACATTGAATGAAAACTGAAGAAGATAACAATGGAATGTCACACAACATAAATAAGGTGTGCAGAAATAACCGAGACTATACAGTGCATCCGGAAACTTTTTCCACATTTTGTTATGTTACAGCCGTATTCCAAAATGGAATCAATTCAATTGTGTCCTCCAAATTCTACAGACATACCCCATAATGACAATGTGAAAAGTGTATTTATTATTATTATTTTTTTAAATTTACTAAAACTAACAAAATAAATCACATGAACATAAGCATTCACAGCCTTTGTTCAATACTTTGTCAATGCACCTTTGGCAGCAATTACAGCCTCAAGTCATTTTAGATCATACTTGCCAACCCTCCCGGATTTTCCGGGAGACTCCCGAAATTCAGCGCCTCTCCCGAAAACCTCCCGGGACAAATTTTCTCCCGAAAATCTCCCGAAATTCAGGCGGAGCTGGAGGCCACGCCCCCTCCAGGTTTATTGTTAGGCAGTTTCATTAACGTCCTCCCAGCACGGCAGCAACACACAACAACAGCAGTCACGTTTTTTGTCTACCGTAAAGCAGTTTGTCTGCCTTAAACAGCAATGCTGTGACACTCTTAAACAGGACAATACTGCCATCTACTGTACATGCATATGTGACATTAACATCTAGGGCTTTTAGAGAGTGCAGTGCACAACTGCGCACACAACAAGGAGACGAAGCAGAATGCATCATCAGAGAGGGTGTACAGCATGGTTAGAAAAATAGTGACAGAGAATAGAACAAGGATGGACAATTCAACCCTTAACTCAACAATGAGTAGATGAGTGTTATGTGTGTGTATATGTGTAAATAAATGAACACTGAAATTCAAGTATTTCTTATATATATATATATATATATATATATATATATATATATATATATATATATATATATATATATATAGCTAGAATTCACTGAAAGTCAAGTAGTCAAGTATTTCATATATATATATATATATATATATATATATATATATATATATATGTATATATATGTCATGACTTGGACTGTGGAGTTTTTGTTTTCCCAAGATGCAAAAGGATTTGGATCGGACATGGCTTGAAGGTAAATACATTTTTAATAATAACACTCAAAAGAACAAAAGGCGCGCTCAAGGCGGATGTACAAACTTGACTAATGAAAACAAAAGACTTGCACGGGGGCAAAAAACTATGAACAATAAAAAACACTAACTGTGGCAATAATAAACAAACTTACTTGGCATGGACATGAAGTGCGCAGACGTGGACAGAGTGTGACAGGGGGCATAAATGCGAGGATAGCAGGGTGAGAAAGGCTATGACTCCAGGACGAACAACAGAAAATGAAAAGCTTAAATAACACAGACATGATTAACAACAGGTGCGTGACTCAAAACAGGTGCGTGACATGACAGGTGAAACTAATGGGTAACTATGGTGACAAGACAAGGGAGTGAAAAAGCCAGAAACTAAACAAAACATGACTAAGACAAAACATGATTACACAGACATGACAGAACTCCCCCCTTACGGACAGATCCCAGATGTCCAAGAAAAAACTTAAGAGTCATGGGAGGGCGGGAGGGGGACATGGCGGTGGGTCGCCAGCCCAAGTGGCCCCGAATCCATCGAGGCATAGTCATGTGGCGGCGGCGAGTGGAACGCCGCTGCAGCAGGCGAGGTGGGCGACCCGGGACAGGCCACATCCGTGGCCGACTGGGAGGTGGGCGCACTTGGCGTGGCGGGCGACCAGGTAGCGGCCATATCCGTGGCCGACGAGGAGACAGGCGCGTCGTCATCTTTGCAGGCGTGGAAGCTCGGCGTGGCACGTCAGGCGGCGAAGCTCGGCGTGGCACGTTAGGCGGCGAAGCTCGGCGTGGGTCTTGGCATGGCGGGTCTTGGTCTTGGCATGGCGGGTCTTGGTCTTGGTCTTGGCATGGCGGGTCTTGGTCTTGGCATGGCGGGTCTTGGTCTTGGTATGGCGGGTCTTGGTCTTGTTCTTGGCATGGCGGGTCTTGGTCTTGGCATGGCGGGTCTTGGCATGGCGGGTCTTGGTCTTGGCATGGCGGGTCTTGGCATGGCGGGTCTTGGTCTTGGCATGGCGGGTCTTGGTCTTGGCATGGCGGGTCTTGGTCTTGGCATGGCGGGTCTTGGCGTCGTGAAGCTGCGACTGGCGGCACTTGGCGTCGTGGAGCTGCGACTGGCGGCACTTGGCGTCGTGGAGCTGCGACTGGCGGCACTTGGCGTCGTGGAGCTGGTACCGGAGCTTGGCGTGGAGGGTCTTGGGCTTGGCGTGGAGGGTCTTGGTCTTGGGCTTGGCGTGGAGGGTCTTGGTCTTGGGCTTGGCGTGGAGGGTCTTGGTCTTGGACTTGGCGTGGAGGGTCTTGGTCTTGGACTTGGCGTGGAGGGTCTTGGTCTTGGACTTGGCGTGGAGGGTCTTGGTCTTGGACTTGGCGTGGAGGGTCTTGGTCTTGGCTAGGCAGTGCTTGGCGGCGTGGAGCTGGTACCGGAGCTTGGCATGATGCGGCTAGGCGTGGTGCGGGTACTGGAGTCTGCCGTGGAACTTGGCGTGGTGGAGCTGGTGCTAGCCTTGGCGCTAGTCGTGGTGCAGCTACTGGTGCTAGCCGTGAAGCAGCGACAGGTGCTAGCCGTGGCTCTGGTGCTAGCCTTGGCGCTAGCCGTGGTGCAGCTACTGGTGCTAGCCGTGGAGCAACGACAGGTGCTAGCCGTGGCTCTGGTGCTAGCCTTCGCGCTAGCCGTGGTGCAGCTACTGGTGCTAGCCTTGGTGCAGGTGGAGGTGGTCTAGCTGGGGGTTGCGGCTTGGCATGGTAAAAGACTAGTGAGGGCGGTCGTGCTGGAGGCTGTGGCTTGACGGGTCGGAAGACTGGTGAGGGCGGTCGTGCTGGAGGCTGTGGCTTGATAGGTCGGAAGACTGGTGGTGGCGGCCGTGCTGGAGGCTGTGGCTTGGCATGGTGATGCCGAGCCACCCCACCAACACAGCTCCCGACCCCAGCCCCCTCCTCAAGGGGCGGATACCAGACGCGCTCCCTGCGGTCTGGAACTCTCTGTAGGGGTGGGCGGAGGAGGGCAGAAACTTCCCCATTAAATTGTCCAAATTGTCTTTTTTGTACCTGTGTTTTTGTGGGTGAAAAAAAAAAAATTTGTGACTTGGGCGTGACTTGAGTCCTGGGGGGCGTGGCATGAAATTTGGGTGGCTTGTCTTGACAGGATCTAATGTTCAAAATCATATTTTGGTAGTGTTGAATCATGGTCATGGGATTGGAGTCTTTTGCTGGAGGTGAGTGATCAAAAGAAAAAGAGTTGAAAAAAAAATCCTGGTCTGTGACGTCATTTTGGAGCTGCGGAGCTGGCAGCAGCCTGCTTCCGCCCGGAGTGGGAGGAGCCTGCGGGAGCGCTGCGTGCGGTCTGCTCGCCTTCCCTGACGTCCTCGGTCTGGAGCGGCGCTTCCGGGATTGCGGTGACGCAGCCTCGTCCTCGGACCAAATGGAGCTAATAGGAATAAGCTTCCCATTTGGCCCCCACGTCAGGTCTCGCTCCGCCATGGCTCCTAACGACTCCCAACTTCCTTCTTCGACCAAATTCTTTGCGGGAAAGCGATTAGCTGGAGTCATAATGTCATGACTTGGACTGTGGAGTTTTTGTTTTCCCAAGATGCAAAAGGATTTGGATCGGACATGGCTTGAAGGTAAATACATTTTTAATAATAACACTCAAAAGAACAAAAGGCGCGCTCAAGGCGGATGTACAAACTTGACTAATGAAAACAAAAGACTTGCACGGGGGCAAAAAACTATGAACAATAAAAAACACTAACTGTGGCAATAATAAACAAACTTACTTGGCATGGACATGAAGTGCGCAGACGTGGACAGAGTGTGACAGGGGGCATAAATGCGAGGATAGCAGGGTGAGAAAGGCTATGACTCCAGGACGAACAACAGAAAATGAAAAGCTTAAATAACACAGATATGATTAACAACAGGTGCGTGACTCAAAACAGGTGCGTGACATGACAGGTGAAACTAATGGGTAACTATGGTGACAAGACAAGGGAGTGAAAAAGCCAGAAACTAAACAAAACATGACTAAGACAAAACATGATTACACAGACATGACAATATATATATGAAGTATTTCATATATATATATATATATATATATATATATATATATATATGTATATGTATATATATATATATATATATATATATATGTATATATATATATGTATATATATATATATACATATATGAAATACTTGACTTGGGGAATTCTAGCTGTAAATATACTCCTCCCCTCTTAACCACGCCCCCAACCACACCCCCGCCCCACCCCGACCACACCCCCCGCCCCCCCCACCCCCCACCTCCCAAAATCGGAGGTCTCAAGGTTGGCAAGTATGTTTTAGATATGATGCCACAAGCTTGGCACACCCATCTTTGAGCAGTTTCGCCCATTCCTTTTTTCCCCCATTTTGCTTTGCAGCACCTCTCAACCTTTATCAGGTTGAATGGGAAGTGTTGGTTTTCATCCAGGAGGTCTCTGTACATTGCTGCATTCATCTTAGTAGTCAGGGAGGTGACCAAGAACCCTAAGGTCACTCTGTCAGAGATGCAGCATTTGTCTGTGGAGAGAGGAGAACCTTCCAGAAGGACAACCATCTCTGCAGCAATCAACCAATCAGGCCTGTATTGTAAAGTGGCCAGAAGGAAGCCATTTCTCAGTAAAAAGTTTGCCAAAATGCACCTGAAAGACTCTTAGACCATAAGAAACACAATTCTCTGGTCTGACGAGACTAAGCTTGAACTCTTTGGCGTGAATGCCAGGTATCATGTTTGGAGGAAACTAAGCACCGCACATCATCAGACCAATACCATCCCTACAGTGAAGCATGGTGGTGGCAGCATCATGCTCTGGGGATGGTTTTCAGCGGCAGGAACCGGGAGACTGGTCAAGATAGAGTGAAAGATGAATGCAGCAATATACAGAGACATCCTGGATGAAAACCAATGCTTCCCATCTAGTCCGATGGAGCTTGAGAGGTGCTGCAAAGAGGAATGGGTGAAACTTGCCTAAAGACAGGTTCAAAAACTGCAAAAAGACTTGAGGCTGTAATTGCCGCCAAAGGAGCATCAACAAAGTATTGAGCAAAGGCTGTGAATACTTATATACATGTGTAGAGAAAAAAAAAAGTCACATTGTCATTACGGGATATCATCTGTAGAAATTGAATTTATTCCGTTTTGGAATAAGGCTGTGTCACGCCAAATTTCTTCCCCCTACAAACCCCCTCCCCATTTACTTCCGGGGTAATTTCCTCTTACGTCATTTCCTCTTACGTCATTGACAGCGATCGATAGAATCCAAATCTCCTGATAATGGTGGTGTCACTGAATGACATTTGTCTTTATCTTTCCCAGGGGACTTATGTCAAACACCAGCAGGCTTCGAAAAATTCCAGGCGGAGTGTTAGGGAAAATTTCAGGCGGCGTGTTAGACTTCTGTCTTCGTGGTAACGTGCAAAAAATATTAATTAATATATAATACTGTTAAATGTCTGTACTTTAAATCAACATTATTGTTGAAACCATTTCACTAATATTAATTAATATATAATACTGTTAAATGTCTGTACTTTAAATCAACATTATTGTTGAAACCATTTCACTACAATATTGTGTGTGCTGCTGTCCTGTGTCAAAACCGAACTGTTATCGATCGCTGTCAATGACGTAAGAGGAAATGACGTAAGAGGAAATGACCCCGGAAGTAAATGGGGGGGGGGAAGGTTTTTGTAGGGGGAATAAATTTGGCGTGACAGCTGTAACAAAACAAAATGTGGAAAAAGTGAAGCTGTGTGAATACATTCTGGATGCACTGTAAATAAAAATACATGAGACTTACCTAACATTAACAAAAAAAATAGATGAACAAAAAACAGACTGTATATACCGTTTTATTCGGACTATAAGTCGCAGTTTTTTTCATAGTTTGGCCGGGGGTGCGACTTATGCTCAGGAGCGACTTATGTGTGAAATTATTAACACATTAGCGTAAAATATCAAATAATATTATTTAGCTCATTCACGTAAGAGACTAGACGTATAAGATTTCATGGGATTTAGCGATTAGGAGTGACAGATTGTTTGGTAAACGTATAGCATGTTCTATATGTTATAGTTATTTGAATGACTCTTACCATAATATGTTTTGTTAACATACCAGGCACGTTCTCACTTGGTTATTTATGCCTCATATAACGTACACTTATTCAGCCTGTTGTTCACTATTCTTTATTTATTTTAAATTGCCTTTCAAATGTCTATTCTTGGTGTTGGGTTTTATCAAATAAATTTCCCCCAAAAATGCGACTTATACTCCAGTGCGACTTATATATGTGTTTTTTTCCTTCTTTATTATTGTCATGTCTGTGTGACCATGTTTTGTATTAGTCATGTTTTGTTTTGTTTAGTTATTGGACTCTTTAGTTTCTGGCTTTTCACTCCCTTGTCTTGTTTCCATGGTTACCCATTAGTTTCACCTGTTCCACGTTTGGACTCATTGTGCACTCGTTTGTCACCATAGCAACCCATTAGTTTTCACCTGTCATGTCACGCACCTGTTTTGAGTCACGCACCTGTTGTTAATCATGTCTGTGTTATTTAAGCTTTTCATTTTCTGTTGTTCGTCCTGGTGTCATATCTTTTCTAACCCTGCTATCCTCTCGTACCAAGCCCTGTTCACGGTCCCATGCCACAGTAAGTGTTTTTTTATTTCGTGTTCACAGTTTCTGCCTTTGTGCAAGTTTTGTTTTCATTCGCCAAGTTTTTTTTTTTACCTCCGCCATTGTGCGCGCTTTTCGTTTGTTCCTTTTTGATAGTAATAAATAAATCATGTACCCACCTTCAAGCCATGTCCGATCCAAATTCACTTGCATCTTGGGAAAACAAAAACTCCATAGTCCACGTTCTGACAATTATGCATTTTCGGCCGGTGCGACTTAGACTCCGGAGCGACTTATAGTCCGAAAAATACGGTAATTATTATATACAAAACTGATTTTTCCCACACTAGAAAATCAATCAAAAATACAAACAAACAAAAAAAAAAATCATGTTTTGTAGCGCCCCCTGTGGACAACATTAGCCTTAACTGATACTGTGCATAATTTAGGTAAAAACGCTGCTTTGTTATCATTTATTCTGCTTATAACTGGGTCCTGACTCAGGTACTCCCAGGTCGTTGGGGCTCTGTGAATGAGATATTATTTTGGGCCTCACAAAATGAATTAATAAATATGTAATCAACCATATGATTTTCCAGGCCCCTGTAATTTATGGGCCCATATAATAACCATGGTGACCTCGCAGCTTGCACCCACATTTATTAATATTACCTATGCTCTTAAAACACTGCATACACTCTAAATTCTACATCATTTTAACAATAATACACCAATTGGTACTCAAACCTCAATGTAATTAATGGTACTTCAAAATCTGTGACTGAGACCTTTAATGACTTTTTTAAAATTAAAAACAACTAGCAATAAATCTAGCATCTTCTTTTGGTGTTATTATAAAATGTACTCGTGTTTAGAGACTCTTAACTTCTGTCCCTGCGTGTCCCTGACTAAAACGAGCATGACGTCACACTTGTTTGGCACTGTTGCACTAGTAGCACTTTCTCTTTTTAAAAGCCGCCACTGTCCCCCTATTATTTGCACATTTTATAGATGGCTGTCCGCGGGTATATTTGCAATATATATAAACAGTCGTGGCTGTCTTGAGTTTCCAATAATTTCTACAACTCTTATTTTTTTGTGATAGAGTGATTGGAGCACATACTTGTTAGTCACAAAAAACATTCATGAAGTTTGGTTCTTTTATGAATTTATTATGGGTCTACTGAAAATGTGACCAACTCTGCTGGGTCAAAAGTATACATACAGCATCAGTGTTTCCCCCAGAATATTTGTAACTTAAGGTGTTGTGTAATTTGGCCTGTCGCCACCATCACGTCTCCATCTCATCCCTGCCTGGGGTGGGCAATAGACTAAAGACTGTGGTGAAGTAGGCCGGCTTCGTCGCGTGAAGAAGCCAACAATTTTTGGTTGTGTTTTCCGCGCCATATGCTGAATGGCAATATACGATATATATCTCGATATTTTTGCCGTAAAGTAAAAACAAAACCCAAAACAATCCTAGTTACCTGAGATACTAAGTACAAATCCCGTTTCCATTTGAGTTGGGAAATTGTGTTAGATGTAAATATAAACGGAATACAATGATTTGCAAATCATTTTCAACCCATATTCAGTTGAATGCACTACAAAGACAACATATTTGATGTTCAAACTGATAAACATTTTTTGTTGCAAATAATCATTAACTTTAGAATTTGATGCCAGCAACACGTGACAAAGAAGTTGGGAAAGGTGACAATAAATACTGATAAAGTTGAGGAATGCTCATCAAACACTTATTTGAAACATCCCACAGGTGAACAGGCAAATTGGGAACAGGTGGGTGCCGTGATTGGGTATAAAAGTAGATTCCATGAAATGCTCAGTCATTCACAAACAAGGATGGGGCGAGGGTCACCACTTTGTCAACAAATGCGTGAGCAAATTGTCGAACAGTTTAAGAAAAACCTTTCTCAACCAGGTATTGCAAGGAATTTAGGGATTTCACCATCTACGGTCCGTAATATCATCAAAGGGTTCAGAGAATCTGGAGAAATCACTGCACGTAAGCAGCTAAGCCCGTGACCTTCGATCCCTCAGGCTGTACTGCATCAACAAGCAACATCAGTGTGTAAAGGATATCACCACATGGGCTCAGGAACACTTCAGAAACCCACTGTCAGTAACTACAGTTGGTCCCTTCATCTGTAAGTACAAGTTACAACTCTCCTATGCAAGGCAAAAACCGTTTATCAACAACACCCAGAAACACTGTTGGCTTCGCTGGGCCTGAGCTCATCTAAGATAGACTGATACAAAGTGGAAAAGTGTTCTGTGGTCTGACGAGTCCACATTTCAAATTGTTTTTGGAAACTGTGGACGTCGTGTCCTCCGGACCAAAGAGGAAAAGAACCATCCGGATTGTTATAGGCGCAAAGTTGAAAAGCCAGCATCTGTGATGGTATGGGGGTGTATTAGTGCCCAAGACATGGGTAACTTACACATCTGTGAAGGCGCCATTAATGCTGAAAGGTACATACAGGTTTTGGAGCAACATATGTTGCCATCCAAGCAACGTTACCATGGACGCCCCTGCTTATTTCAGCAAGACAATGCCAAGCCATGTGTTACATCAAAGTGGCTTCATAGTAAAAGAGTGCGGGTACTAGACTGGCCTGCCTGTAGTCCAGACCTGTCTCCCATTGAAAATGTGTGGCGCATTATGAAGCCTAAAATACCACAACGGAGACCCCCGGACTGTTGACAACTTAAGCTGTACATCAAGCAAGAATGGGAAAGAATTCCACCTGAGAAGCTTAAAAAATGTGTCTCCTCAGTTCCCAAACGTTTACTGAGTGTTGTTAAAAGGAAAGGCCATGTAACACAGTGGTGAACATGCCCTTTCCCAACTACTTTGGCACGTGTTGCAGCCATGAAATTCTAAGTTAATTATTATTTGCAAAAAAATATAAAGTTTATGAGTTTGAACATCAAATATCTTGTCTTTGTAGTGCATTCAATTGAATATGGGTTGGAAAGTATTTGCAAATCATTGTATTCCGTTTATATTTACATCTAACACAATTTCCCAACTCATATGGAAACAAGGTTTGTATGTCATTATTTTGACCTAGTAAATATTGACTTACTAAGACAAAATAATGACTAAGTCAAATTAATGACTTACTGTAAATAAGCGTTTGCAATAAGCTTTTGAAAAAAGAGTTAAAAGTGGCAAGCTTCTGGTTGAAATTTTGACCACTCCCGTTGACAAAATTGGTGCAGTTCAGCTAAATTTGTTGGTTTTCTGACATGGACTTGTTTCTTCAGCATTCTTCACACGTTTAAGTCAGGACTTTGGGAAGAGGGGGGGTGTGACCAGTTCTTTTTAAAAGCGGTATAGTACCGAATATGATTCATTAGTATTGCGGTACTATACCAATATTGGTATACCGTACAACCCTACATTTTATATGCATTTTATATTAAATAAATTATAACACTTATATAAGTCTTTTAATTTTTGGCGGCTCCAGACCGATAATTTTTTGTATTTGTGGTCCAATATGGCTCTTTCAACATTTTGGGTTGCCGACCCTTGTCCTAGTTCAATGATCACGGTCTGGATGTATTGAACGTCGGTTAGTACCAGGATGTTTGAACATGACCTTCCAAGGTCAATGGAATTTTCCAACATCAGAGGCGTGTAAGAACAAAAGTACCGTATTTTTCGGAGTATAAGTCGCACCGGAGTATAAGCCGCACCTGCCGAAAATGCATAATAAAAAAGGAAAAAAACATATATAAGTCGCACTGGAGCCCGGCCAAACTATGAAAAAAACTGCGACTTATAGTCCGAAAAATACGGTACTTAAGTCGATTGGAGAATATGTGGAAGTGGAGCCAGAATCTGTGTACCGTATTTTCCGCACTATTAGCCGCACCTAAAAACCACAAATTTACTCAAAAGCTGACAGTGCGGCTTATAACCCGGTGCGCTTTATATATGGATTAATATTAAGATTCATTTTCATAAAGTTTCGGTCTCGCAACTACGGTAAACAGCCGCCATCTTTTTTCCCCGTAGAAGAGGAAGTGCTTCTTCTTCTACGCAAGCAACCGCCAAGGTAAGCACCCGCCCCCATAGAAGAGGAAGCGCTTCTTCTTCTACTGTAAGCAACCACCCGCCCCCGTAGAAGAAGAAGAAGCGCGCGGATATTACGTTTCATTTCCTTTGTGTGTTTTCATCTGTAAAGACCACAAAATGGCTCCTACTAAGCGACAGGTTTCCGGTTCATGAAAAGACGCAATCTCTCCATCCGCACACGGACTACTATTTCACAGCAACTGCCTAAAGACTTTCAAGAAAAGCTGGCTACTTTCCGTGCATATTGTAAAAACAAGATAGCTGAAAAAAAGATCCGGCCAGAGAACATTATCAACATGGACGAGGTTCCACTGACTTTTGATATTCCTGTGAACCGCACTGTGGATACAACGGGAGCACGTACGGTGAATATTCGCACCACAGGGAATGAGAAGTCATCCTTCACTGTGGTTCTAGCTTGCCATGCTAATGGCCAGAAACTTCCACCCATGGTGATATTCAAAAGGAAGACCTTGCCAAAAGAGACCTTTCCAGCCGGCGTCATCATAAAAGCTCGAAGGGATGGATGGATGAAGAAAAGATGAGCGAGTGGTTAAGGTAAGTTTACGCGAAGAGGCCGGGTGGCTTTTTTCACGCAGCTCCGTCCATGTTGATATACGACTCCATGCGCGCCCACATCACGCTGGTTTTTAATATATTATTAAAGTTTGACTGACCTATCTGACTGTTTTTTTGACATTCCTTTAGCGCAGTTAGATGCGGCTTATAACACGGGGCGGCTTATAGGTGGACAAAGTTTTGAAATATGCCGTTCATTGAAGGCGCGGCTTATAACCCAGGGCGGCTTATGGTGCGGAAAATACGGTAGTTGTGCAGCTTTCTTCACTTAAGTGCATGTGAGGATAGGACCCGAAATGAACCACAAAGTAAATAATCACAATTGAATATATTAATGGTGTTTCATTTTGCATTTGCAAAAAGAGTCAAGAAAGGTTCAGTTGTAGATCACACTGCAGGAGGTTCGTTTAAATTAGATTAGGTTATTAGTACCTGAAGGTAAACTTGTTTTGCAGCCAGCAAGATCAGGACATCCATTAAACATTCAGGAAAAATTTAACTCTTAGACATGCAACCACAAATACCTACCACACTGAAAGCAACACAAACACTTTGATAAGATTATACAAATTGTGAATGTATTCAAAGTTCCCCTTACAAATAATATAATATAAATCCACAATCAGATAGATTTGGGAAAGGCCAGAATAAATGACTATAAAAATAGTAATAAATTACCCTAAAAACAAACATGGGCAAAAGAACTACAGCTTGTTTTCTTCTGTTATGGCAGATTGAACAAAACTGCATCTGTAGCATTTTGTTTTGCCTCTTTGGACTAAAAGGAGAACCTGAACATGATTGTGTAGGTAATGAGACACATCAGTTAATGTTAAACAGAGGAAACTATCTGCAATTAGTTTTTTTAACACACAATTATTGTCCTTTAGTGACAGGTGACCAAACCAAGAGACCAAAGAGAAAGACAAAGTATGTTAAAACACGTTCATGATAGGTAGGTAGGTAGGTAGGTCTTTATTGTCATTGCACAAGTACAACAAAACTTTGTTTTCAGCACAAATCCGTTCAAGATTAGACAAACAAACATCGTACAGGGTTACAGAACGGGAACGCCGATAGGTCGCCACAAGGCGCCCCGTAAAAGATGGGAAAAAGGTCAACGCTGGGGAAGGATGAGTAAAAAAAATACAATCTAGACTGGGCTCCTAAGGGGGTCCAGTCTGGAGTGGGAAAACCCCTCCATAGCAAAGCACATATATATATTACAACATACAGCTTGCAACAGAGGGGAGGGAGTGGGGGGTCATGGTGGCAGGCTGCAGCTCTTCAGGCGCTGCCCAGCCGTCCATCACCCCTAAGGGATTCGCGTCAAGCGCGTTGGATGGGGCACGTGTGTGTGGCATATATTTTTTGTGGATGCATGTGTGTGTGTAAGCCTGCCGCGTGTCGGGCAGTCGCTAGTCAGTCCAACGTCAACAACAGGTGTGTGTCCACGAGAGACAAGAAGGGAGTTTGTTGTGTCTACGCCGCATTGTCCTTCGGGAGCGTCTCGAAGCCAGGGAAACAATCCAAGTTCGAATGTATGGTATGCGAGTGAAAAAAAAATTTGCTTTTCACTCTAAATTGTCTATGACTGGTCCTCAAAATTCATCCTGCAGTGCATGGTGTTTTTTTCAACATTAAAAGGAGGCAATTTTCTCAAAGTATAGCATTGGTGATTCTTCTTACACACCACATCACAATTAGCTTCAAATATCAGTTTGTTATCAGAAAGCATCTTAAAAATTGTAAAACCTGAACCCTTAAAAGGGCCCCCTTGACCTCCAGCTGATATTTTTAATTTCCTCCATTTTTTTTTTTTTTTACCTCACTGGGATCCCTGTTTCTAATTTAAAATGTTAAAATTGAAAAAAAGAACTATGCTTATAAGATATTTCTGATTCTCCCCACATAGAAAATCTTGTTTAAAGATTCTGCAACATTCCGAGGAGGCTTAATTGAACAATTCCGAGTTGAATAATGCTTGCTTTCAGAATAAATTACTTATTTCTAGCTTATGAGTCCTACTAATTTCTAGATACACAAATTTTAATTTAGGATGTCCTATCAAATAAAATTAAATGTCCATGTAACTAACTATTTTTTGGACTATAAGGCGCATTTAAAATCTCTTTTTTCTTTCTCAAAACTCGACAGTGCACCTTATAACCTAATGTACGGATTAATTCTGGTTTTGCTTACCGACCTCGAAGTGATTTTATTTGGAACATGGTGTAATGATAAGTGTGACCAGTAGATGGCAGTCAAACATAAGAGATACGTGTAGACTGCAATATGATGGCAATATGACTCAAGCAAACAACACTAACATTTTATATATTCCATTGAAAATATAGAACATTACACACGGCGCTCAAAAGTCTATCAAAATGTTTTAGTACGTCTTCGGTAAGCTATGAAGCCGCACCGCTTGATCTGCTTCAACATACGAGTATTATTATGGTGTGTGTATAAGGTAAGACATATTATCTGCCGTTTTGTTTCGCAATATTATGCAAAAGCAACTTTTCTTACCTTCTGGTACCTGCTGATCTGTATTTGGGATCTGCATAAATCCTGAAAAATTGCGCGTTTGGTGACACCGTAGTCGATAAGCTTCTTCTTTTTCCTCTATCTTCTTGTTATGGGACATTCATCCTCCGCTGTTGCTATTTCTAATATAAAGTAGTGTAAAGTTCTTACTTATATCTGTCAGTAAACTCGCAATGAAAGCGCTAAAACATACCGGTATAGTGAGTTTACATTATTCACTCAAGGAACTTTAGTTATTAGAGTTCCGGTCGGACGGTTTTTCACGGGACACATTTGTGTTGTTGTTTCTGGATGCGAAGATGCTGCTCCGTTATTGATTTAAGTAAAGTCTGAATGTCATTAAAACAGTTAGCTCCATCTTTTGACACTTCTTCCACACCCGTCCTTGCACGCTACACCGCTACAACAAAGATGACGGGGAGAAAACGCTGCCGAAGGTGAGCCACGTAAATAAGACCGCCCACAAAACGGCGCATCCTGAAACGACTGTCAGAAAGCGACTTGAAGATGATCTGTAAAACATAATCTATGCAACATTTTGACCAAAGAACCACCATTACATGTTATGTAGACCACAAGGAAGTGTTTTACATTTAGAAAAAATAAATAAATATATAACTCCTTTAATGCGCCCTATAATCCGGTGCGCCTTATATATGAAAAAAGCTCAAAAATAGACCACTCATCGGCAGTGCGCCTTATGGTCCGGTGCTTAGTTCACTAGTTTTTAGTCTTTTTTCCCCCCCCAAAATTTAGCTAAAAAAAAAATCTTAGCTCTATTTTGCAGTCTATCCTTTGTGATGCTGCTAATTCAATATTACAAGTGATGATATCCAAGGTACCAGAGAAATTTGACATTTGGGCAAAAACGTCAAATATGGAGCTCTTACATACTTGCATCAATAATGGTTGGTGTTGTATCAGACTTTGTAGACGATGTCCTTTGGGCGACATTTTTTAATCTTATATTTTACAGTATATTGTCATAACAATATGGTACGTCTGACACAAACAAATGTCAATAGCAATATCCTGCCTTTATATTAATCTGCCTTTGTATGTTTGTGTTGGTGCATGTGAGACAGCTGTTTGCGTCTTGCTCTCATCGGTTGTTTTTATGACATTTTTGTGGAGAAGCCTATAGAATAAAGTGTCGAGGTAACTTTTTGCTGGTAAACATCACAGACGCATCCTCAGTTTTTGCCAGCATTTTGGCCGTTTTGGAATGGCGGGTGGTGAGAATCAGGCTGACAAAACTGACAGCCTTGTTGTATTGCGATTGCATTTTCATTTCCACAAACCTCCACTATAGAAAGCAAAGACTCCAAACTAATCCACACAATCAAATAGGGATGAAACGATTCCTTGACGACTTAGAGTATCTCGATTTAAAAAATGATCAATGATTTTTCCCTCCCGCGACTACAGTGTTAATTTTGACAGCTGTTTTTAATTTAGTTTTAGTCACAGTCTTTTGACGAAAATGTATTTTAGTTTTCGTCTAGTGTTGTCCCGATACCAATATTTAGGTAGCAAAATTATTTCGATACTTTTCGGTACTTTTCGATACCTTTCTAAATAAAGGGGACCACAAAAAATTGCACTATTGGCTTTATTTTAACAAAAAATCTTGTACAATAAACATATGTTTCTTATTGCAAGTTTGTCCTAAAATAAAATAGTGACCATACAAGACAACTTGTCTTTTATTAGTAAGTACGCAAACAAATGCTCCTAATTTAGTCTGCTGACGTATGCAGTAATATATTGTGTCATTTTACATTCTATTATTTTGTCAAAATTATTAAGGACAAGTGGTAGAAAATGAATTATTAATCTACTTGTTCATTTACTGTTATTATCTGCTTATTTTCTCTTTTAACATGTTCTATCTACACTTCTGTTAAAATGTAATAATCACTTATTCTTCTGTTGTTTGGATGCTTTACATTAGTTTTGGATGATGCCACAAATTTGGGTATCAATCCAATACCAAGTCGTTACAGGATCATATTCAAAGTCCTCATGTGTCCAGGGACGCATTTCCTGAGTTTATAAACATAATATCCATTTTTTTAAAATGAAAGAAGATGCCAAAAACTATCGACGTAATCGACTCGATACGTTCCTGTACTTGGTATCATTACAGTGGATGTTAGGTGTAGATCCACCAATGGCGTTTGTTGTTTCCTGAGTTTATAAACATAATACACATTTAAGACATGGTTGACAGAGTCTGGTGTGGATGAACTTGACTGGCCTGCACAGAGTCCTGACCTGAACCCAATAGAACACCTTTGGGATGAATTAGAACGGAGACTGACCAACATCAGTGTGTGACCTCACCAATGCGCTTTTGGAAGAATGGTCGAAAATTCCTATAAACACACTCCGCAACCTTGTGGACAGCCTTCCCAGAAGAGTTGGAGCTGTAATAGCTGCAAAAGGTGGACCGACATCATATCGGGTTAGGAATGGGATGGCACTTCAAGTTCATATGTGAGTCAAGGCAGGTGGCCAAATACTTTTGGCAATATAGTGTAGCTCATTACATGAGGCCTTGCTGATGTTTGCCAAGTTCATAGACAGTGATCGTAGGTGTGTCCCGATCTAATATTGATATCAGAGCTATCGATCCAATAACGGCATGAAAAACATTTTTTTGGACGCTATCGGCTTTTATGATTGACGTGCATTATTCAGCATTGGCTGATCACTTACTTTTTTACAGAAATCGTCCGATACTGATTGATGGTTGACCTATAGGCACATCTCTTGAATGCTGTGGTTTCACAGCACATGCAATGGGAGAATAATGTCATAATGTATTCATGTTTGCTGCTCCTGAACTGATTCAGATGAGATTGCAGTTGCAACTTGATTGTAATCCAAGACAAATCACATCTTGTTCAGGTCTCTCCTCTGGGGACCGGACTAGATTATGTTCACATGATATGCATGTCGCAGCTGCATTAATGCTACCATTTACCAAAGTACATTGTTATTGATAATGTACTGCTAATAAGAAAGCAGTTTTTTACAAAAGTTACATTTTTAAGGACAGAAACCGTGTGGACCAAAGGCATATATTAACCTCATCATCCAATAAGCCGCAGATATATATTTTGTAAGTTATTATTTACATAATTTAATTATTTCCAAATGGTTTCTGTAACACAGCTGTAAAACGGATGATCAAACAAAACATAAGTCATCATCATGGCTAGTTCTCTAATCAGCTACACAGACTCTTTAAAAATGATAGCAAAGAACAAGTTAGTAAAGTAGATAGTCACAACACAGAAATGACAATGAACATTATTGCACTACAAATAGAACAGTAAAATACCGATGGAAATAACACTATTGATAATGAATAATAATAATAATAATTACCTCTATTATCAACAATACAATTGTTTCAAATGCAACAATACATATATGTAATGAAAACTTGAATTACAAAAGAAAGCGGACAAAAGGAGGGGAATAAAGAGAAACGGACTATATTAACCTTATAGATTGTTATAGTAACAATAGGTTAATCTTTATCAGTGTGTTACCCAGTTTCCCCTGGGGGGACAACCTTAATATACTGTATGTTTGATGATACATGATTATATGCATGACTGTATGTATCAGTGACGTGCAGTCACTAGAGGCAGGTGAGGCCCCGCGTCACCTGCCATCATGGAAAGAAAAAAAATATAAAAAGAAAAAAATATATATTAAATTGTTAAATGTATCCAGTGATTATACTATAAAGTTATTTTCCATTTAACTTCACCAGTTTTAGATTATTTTTATTCAAAATCGCTGAATTTTCACATTTGCCGTTCAAATACTGAGAAGAGACGGTGCGGTGATCAGCAGTCAGTTGAGGCACGTCACTCATTTGTGCCTCACCATGGATTGCGGACTCGGCTAACTGCTGGCCTGCTGTGCAGTGAGACCGTATTGCTATATGAATTATATTATACATTTCCATAGTTTAGTTAGCTGAGGTATATAATGTACAGTGTATTTTGTCAACAACTGTATGTGTGTAACGTATTTTTTGTGCTGAGCGATCATAAAACAGCTGCAAAAGACGCACTGGCTGAGGCTCGCAGTAATCCAGCCTCCTGCACCCCCGCCGTAGAATTTGCACCCCCTGACGGGAGTGTTATATCAACTAAAGCCCACACTTAAACTTTCCACGTGCAAGATTGAATCTATTTAAAAAAGTAATTTCATAAGAAGCCAAAAAGTGCAAAAACAATAATGTTCGTGTTGGAGGAGTTGTGAATGACTGCAGGGCCACAACATTAGGTACACCTGCAGACTGCAGGTGTACCTAATTCACAACTCCTCCAACACGAACATTATTGTTTTTGCACTTTTTGGCTTCTTATTAAATAACTTTTGTTACCTATTTTTATGGGCTTTCCTCTTTGTGATGTTAAGTTCCTGTTATGCGCTGTTATACAGTATATGCCTTGAGCTCTTATTTTGAAGGCGCGAAGAGCGGAAGTGATGACACGTTGGAGTGGAGCGTAGGTTTTTGAAAGAAGGTAAATAAAGTGGTCCTCGTGTAAACTGGAGCCTCCGTGTTTGTTATTTTGTAGTTTCATACAGTATAGGCGACATTTATAAACCCTCGGTTACACTTGGGGGTGGGGGGGGAGCAGGGTTGGGGTGGGGGCGGGGTTTGGTGGTAGCTGGGGTATATAATGTAGCCCGGAAGAGTCAGGGCTGCATGGGATTCTGGGTATTTGTTCTGTTGTGTTTATGTTGTGTTAAGTTGCAGATGTTCTCCCGAAATGTGTTCGTCATTCTTGTTTGGTTTTGGTTCAAAATGTGGCGCATTATTAGTAAGAGTCTTAAAGTTGTTTTATATGGCCACCGTCAGTGTAACCTGTGTGGCTGTTGACCAAGTATGCCTTGCTGTCACTTACGTGTGCAAGTAAAAGATGCACACAACAAAAGGTTGGGATAGCACGCTGTTTGTACAAACTGTAGAGGGCGCTAAATGCTGTACCATCATGGCATGCCCTTAGTATTATTGTTAGAGTGAAAATCGGTGAATATTACTACGAGAGGCACGGAAATCTCCCAGGAAAATCGGGAGGATCGGCAAGTATGCAGTATGCAGCTGAGCCGCATCAGAGTGATCAAAGAGCCGCATGCGGCTCCGGAGCCGCGGGTTGCCGACCCCTGGTCTAGTCTCTTACGTGAATGAGCTAAATAATATTATTTGATATTTTACGGTAATGTGTTAATAATTTCACACATAAGTCGCTCCTGAGTATAAGTCGCACCCCCGGCCAAACTATGAAAAAAATACTGTCAGGCTTGTCCCTGACAGTTTGACTATGTTTTAGTTTTTTCTCTGTTTGTCTTAGTTTCCTGTCAGCGCTTTTATTTTGTCCTCATTTCCTGAGTGTCTCCCTGAGTGCTGCTTCCCCTCAGCTGTGGCTGATTGGCACCTGGCCACACCTGGTGTCAATCAGCCAGCTACTATTTAAACCTGCCTTCTCCTCCAGTCATGGCTGGATCATTGTCGTTACTACCTGTCGTGTCGTTGTTTGCTGTATGCTGTCGTTAAGCTATTCCCTGGATCCTGACTCCTGTTCCTGCTTCCTGTTTTCTGGTTCGTGTTTTCATTTTCTTATTTTTGAACATTAAAAATATGTTTTCTTGTACCAAGCCTGCTGCCATCTCTGCATCTTGGGGTTCGTCAACTACAAACTCTGACATAATGATCCAGGCTGTTAACACGTTCCCCGCGGAGATTTCCATGACGGAGAGGCTTAACAAAGCATTAGAATTAATGGCTAAATTGAAGAGGAGTTCGGCCGCATTTCAAGCCCTCTCCCACCCATCCCTTTCGTCTGTGGGCCTGTCTGGGGACGTCTGGGATCCGTCCCTTGAGGGGGGGGCTAGGAGTGGCTGTGCAGCTGGGGAGGCACAGCTACTCCTCACCCCAGTGGGTCTGCAACAGACGGCGCCATCCTCTTCGGTGGACCAGCAGACGCCACCATGCAGTCCGGTGGGCCAGCAGACGCCACCATGCACTCCGGTGGGTCTGCAACCTACGACGCCACCATGCACTCCGGTGGGTCTGCAACCTACAACGCCACCATGTACTCCGGTGGGCCGGCAGACGCCACCATGCACTCCGGTGGGCCGGCAGACGCCACCATGCAGTCCGGTGGGCCGGCAGACGCCACCATGCAGTCCGGTGGGCCGGCAGACGCCACCATGCAGTCCGGTGGGCCGGCAGACGCCACCATGCAGTCCGGTGGGCCGGCAGACGCCACCATGCAGTCCGGTGGGCCGGCAGACGCCACCATGCAGTCCGGTGGGCCGGCAGACGCCACCATGCAGTCCGGTGGGCCGGCAGACGCCACCATGCAGTCCGGTGGGCCGGCAGACGCCACCATGCAGTCCGGTGGGCCGGCAGACGCCACCATGCAGTCCGGTGGGCCGGCAGACGCCACCATGCAGTCCGGTGGGCCGGCAGACGCCACCATGCAGTCCGGTGGGCCGGCAGACGCCACCATGCAGTCCGGTGGGCCGGCAGACGCCACCATGCACTCCGGTGGGTCTACAACCAACGGCGCCACCATCCTCCTCTCCGGTGGGCCAGCAGCAGACGGCGCCACCATCCTCCTCTCCGGTGGGCCAGCAGCAGACGGCGCCACCATCCTCCTCTCCGGTGGGCCAGCAGCAGACGGCGCCACCATCCTCCTCTCCGGTGGGCCAGCAGCAGACGGCGCCACCATCCTCCTCTCCGGTGGGCCAGCAGCAGACGGCGCCACCATCCTCCTCTCCGGTGGGCCAGCAGCAGACGGCGCCACCATCCTCTTCTCCGGTGGGCCAGCAGCAGACGGCGCCACCATCCTCTTCTCCGGTGGGCCAGCAGCAGAGGGCGCCACCATCCTCTTCTCCGGTGGGCCAGCAGCAGAGGGCGCCACCATCCTCTTCTCCGGTGGGCCAGCAGCAGAGGGCGCCACCATCCTCTTCTCCGGTGGGCCAGCAGCAGAGGGCGCCACCATCCTCCTCTCCGGTGAGCCAACAGACGCCGCCACCATGCACTCCGGTGGGCCAGCAGAGGGCGCCACCGCCATCCTCCCCGGTGGGCCAGCAGAGGGCGCCACCGCCATCCTCCCCGGTGGGCCAGCAGAGGGCGCCACCGCCATCCTCCCCGGTGGGCCAGCAGAGGGCGCCACCGCCATCCTCCCCGGTGGGCCAGCAGAGGGCGCCACCGCCATCTTCTCCGGTGGGCCAGCAGAGGGCGCCACCGCCATCTTCTCCGGTGGGCCAGCAGAGGGCGCCACCATCGTCTCCGGTGGGTCCTCCCATGCCGGCGGTCGAGCCGCCTCGCCAATTGCGGCGGCGTTCAACTCGCCGTCGCCACCTAACTCTTCCCCGCTGGTTGCGGGGACACTTGGCCTGGTGGCCCACCTCCTTGTCCTCCCTCCACCCTCCCGTGACTTTGGACTGTTTTTTGGGGGGGGTGTTCCTAGAACGTCTGGTATCCGTTATAGGAAGGGGGGCTACTGTCAGGCTTGTCCCTGACAGTTTGACTATGTTTTAGTTTTTTCTCTGTTTGTCTTAGTTTCCTGTCAGCGCTTTTATTTTGTCCTCATTTCCTGAGTGTCTCCCTGAGTGCTGCTTCCCCTCAGCTGTGGCTGATTGGCACCTGGCCACACCTGGTGTCAATCAGCCAGCTACTATTTAAACCTGCCTTCTCCTCCAGTCATGGCTGGATCATTGTCGTTACTACCTGTCGTGTCGTTGTTTGCTGTATGCTGTCGTTAAGCTATTCCCTGGATCCTGACTCCTGTTCCTGCTTCCTGTTTTCTGGTTCGTGTTTTCATTTTCTTATTTTTGAACATTAAAAATATGTTTTCTTGTACCAAGCCTGCTGCCATCTCTGCATCTTGGGGTTCGTCAACTACAAACTCTGACAAATACGGTACTTTCATATTGTATTATCGTCAGTGGATGTGAATACTCCCTAAATATGGCAACACTGATGTCTCCTGCCATGTCTTCTTATTCTCTGGCAGACCAGCTGCGTAAAAGAAGTGTTCAGAAGTGGATGTATTTATGGTGGTCCACCACAAATAAATGAATGCAAGTAGGAGAGTACATAAAGGGACTGTAAATACATGTACAGTTACACCCCTATTAATACAATAAACATCAATTTATATAGGAATGAGAATAATTATTCTAATGATACATTTTCGCACAATATGTGCATGTTTCCGTCATGTGTTATATGTCAGATACATAGCATTCGTTTGTGTGTACAGTGTGTGTGCGTGTGTGTGCGTGTGTGTGTGTGTGTGTGTATGCGTGCGTGCGTGCGTTTCTTTGTGGATTAGTACGCCTGCATGAATTTGCAGGGCGTTTAAATGTAGATCTACTGTACGGCGACACAACAGCATCCATGTTGGACAATGAGTAACTCTGGCAGTGACAACGAGTTCATGTGTGCCCACTTCCTGCGTCCTCGTGTGCATTGTGGCTTCTCTTGCTGCTGTCACAGCTGTCCACTCCTATCACATTACATCAGCGCTCAACACACGCACGTACACACCCACACACAAGCACACACACACACACACACACGCGCGCGCACACACACACACACACACATCACCAACAGGATGTGACATACTGAACTTGTGATTACTTTGCTCATTACCTTTTATGAGATTGTAGACTATGTAATTGGCATGAAATGGTTTTGGCCTAATGATTAGGCCTATTTTCTCCAGTGTGTGTTTGTGTGTCTTTCTCTCTTTGCATCTATGCCAGTGCTTTTCAGCCTTTTTTGAGCCAAGGCACATTTTTTTCATTGAAAAAATCCTGAGGCACACCACAAGCAGAAATCATTAAACAAAACGAAACTCAGTGGTCCATATTGGGCCCCATTCAGCAATAAATTCCTAACTTTTCCTCTTATCTTACTTCCTAAGTGATTTCCTAAGAGGAGTCCATTCAAATTCATGACGTGTTCTTTAACGGTCAAATTGTTCCCACCTGCTGTTCTTAAATTGCTGAATGCCAAATGGTTAGCGCGTGCATATCTATCATATTTTGCATATAAACACGCCCTTATTTCCCCAATATGCATATGTAAACACCCTTAATTCCGTTATTTGCATAGGTGAACGCCCTTAATTCCCCATATAAGGGCACAATTTCTGCGAAAACAAACACAAATCAAACACACGGAGAAAACACAAACAGATTACAGAAGAGAAATTTGTATTATCCCGCGGGGGAAATACATAATATAAAGTACCTAATATATATATATAAATATATATATATATACACACACACACACACACACATATATATATATATATATATATATATATATATATATATATATATATATATATATATATATATTTATATATATATATATATATATATATATATATATAATATAATATACATAAAGACAATACAACATACATCCATAAACGTGGATGCATATGCAAAAGTGCAATATATTTATCTGTACAGTAATCTATTTATTTATATCTGCACCTTATTGCTCTTTTATCCTGCACTACAACGAGCTAATGCAACGACATTTTGTTCTTATCTGTACTGCAAAGTTCAAATTTGAATGACAATAAAAGGAAGTCTAAGTCTAAGTCTAAGTCTAATGTCAAAACGTAAGTTTAAGAAAGGGGCGGAGTGCTGAGGGAGCCTAAAGCGTTCAAATAAATATTCGTCACTTCGGGCAAATAGGTCTACATGGTCGTGAAATATGCGCTCCCTCCCCAGGGCATGATCTGCGGCATCTTGCAGTAGCAGCAAAAGCATTGCAATTGTGTGAGTTGGAACCAGGAAACAGGAAACAGCCAACAGGAACTAGGAAACAGGATAACAGGTGACAGGAAGCGGGCAACAGGATACAGGACACAATCATCGAGCCCTGACTGGAGGGAGAGGCAGGCATAAATAGTAACCTGATTGGTAATTGCGACCAGGTGTGCCAGGCCGCCAATCAGGGACAGGTGAGGGAAATGAGCGCTCAGGGAGACATGCAAGAAATAAAACCAAAATAAGAGCGCTGACAGGAAACAAACACCAACACAGAGGAAAATCCAAACATAACCAAACTGTCAGTAACAAGCCTGAATATATATATATATGTATATATATATATTCCCTCAATCATCTCCTGATGATTGAGGGAACCCCCCCTCATGAAACAGGCCTGTAGAGATGAAATAGTCTTGTGATTTTTTTCCCACACATACATATATTGCGCTCTACTACGGTATCGAGCACTATTTTTTGGATAACCTTATTAAGACATATATATGTATATATATATATATATATATATATATATATATATATATATATATATATATATATATTAGAGATGCGCGGATAGGCAATTTATTTCATCCGCAACCGCGTCAGAAAGTCGTCAACCATCCGCCATCCACCCGATGTAACGTTTGATCAGAACTGCACCCGCCCGCCATCCGCCCGCACCCGCCCGTTGTTATATATCTAATATAGACGATGCAAGGCATTAGTGAGGCATACCTGCCAACTACTCCGGTTTTCCCGTAATTCGTACGGTTTTCATCAACCTATTCCGGGTTACGGTTGCAGTGATAAAAAATACGGTTTTTCATTAATAAAAAAAAAAAAAAGGGTGAAAACTACGCGAATTGCACCTTGTGCAGACAAGATTTTTCGATCGGACACGGAGGAATTAGCGATGTAAAAGACCACGTTGGGACAAAAAAACACAAGTCTAATGCCGTTGCTAGCGATACAAGTGGAAAACTTTCAACGTTTTTCGTCGCCCAAACAGATTCTTTGGATGTGATAAATGCCGAAGTTTTATTTACGGAGGCAATAATTGAGCATGGATTTCCAATCGCACTGGCTGATCACATGGGACAGTTAAATGTTTGTAATGCAACCTTTAAAAATCATTATGCGGTGATCGCGGTCCCAAAAATAAACTTTTCTTGCATAATAATGTCCAGAAAAATTCGCTTTATATTACTATAGAGTCCTTTTAACGAATGAGTTTGATGGTTTATCACAAACCTTAAATGAAAGAAGTCCTTTGTTCTCCTGCACCATGCATGCGCTTTAATTGGCCTTGCTTCGTGTTTGGTACGCAATCCTGTCGGCTGTATTTCACAGCACGACATACTGTTAAAAGTGTTTATACTATTTATGCTTTCAAGTCCAAGTTGAAGAAATCTTGTTAAATGTTGACAGCATAACTACCAAAATACAGAAGTATGTCCTTAATATTTTTGCAGTGCTATTTCTGTTGAAAAGTTCAAATGATTACATTAGAGATGTGATGTGCCACTTTTCAAGTGTCTGATGGCTTAAATTAATTTTCATTAATTTTTCATATTTTGAATTCTTTTGAAAGGTTTACAAAAAAACTACATTTGAATTGTAATTCCATGCTATTGACAGGACTATTAATTTTAATGAAGTTAGCTTACCATGTTTACAGTATGATAATTGTGATAGAAATGTGAATTTTAGGCACAGAATATTTTTTACAATTGAACAAGGCAGTAGATTATACAAGCTTGGACAGAAAGTTAATAATGACACCAATTTTTTTTTTTATGGAATTGTTTAGTACTGTTTTACCATTTGTTTACTGTAAAAAGTGTTTATACTGTTTATACTTTCAATTAACAAATTGAAGTCTTGTGAAAGGTTGACAGGATAACTGGCATTAACTGTCAAAATAATTTCAAACTATTGAAGTTAGCTTACAGAATAAACATGTCAATCAACCCATATGATTTTTGCTGTAATATTTTTGTTTTGAAAAGTCACTGTGACTGATAGAAAAGTGATGGTTTTAGCAACATTTTAACCTGTCTGAATGCTAATAATCATTTTGCGTCGGGGGGCGAAGCCCTGAACCCTCCACCAGGACTTTGTCCTGGACCTACCGGGGCCTGCGGCCCTTGGACCCTGGCTACTAGGTTTTTCTGATTTCAAAAGTTGGCAGGTATGGTGAGGTTATAAAGCTTTTGCCTGTTAAAGAAAGGAGACTGATCCAATGCAGCACGCTGTCACGACCCAGACGCACACAAGTGCGCAATCATATGGGAGCCGCGCTGAGCGCACCTCCAAGCGCGTCTCGCTGCCGGCGACGGCCGGGTATGGGCCCGACGCTCCAGCGCCATCCATTTTCAGGGCTAGTTGATTCGGCAGGTGGGTTGTTACACACTCCTTAGCGGGTTCCAACTTCCATGGCCACCGTCCTAGCTGCTGTCTATATCAACCAGGGTGAGCCCCACCCCTTTCGTGAGCGCACTGCGCGCAGAGTGACCCCTGTTACGCGCCCCCGGCAACAGGGGTGGCGGGCAGGTAAGCTGCGCGGGCGGAGCGCGCGGAGTGACCCCTGTTACGAGCCCCCGGCCACGGGGGTGGCGGGCAGGTAAGCTGCTTACCTGCTGCGCATGACGCCGGCCGCGGCGAAGGCGGACGAGGCGGGGTGTCGGTGCGGTGGGCGCGGTGGTGACCCTGGACGTGCGTCGGGCCCTTCACGCGGATCGCCTCAGCTACGGCTCCCGGTGGGGCCCTCTCGGGGGAAGGGGCCTCGGTCCCGGACCCCGGCGAGGCGTCACTTCTCCGCTCCGTAAAAGTGTCCATCTCTTTTTTTTTTTTTCTTCTGTTGTGGCATATGCAGCAGGTGCCTGCTCGTTTTTCGTATGTGGGTAACAACATTTAACTATGTATATATATTTCCGAATTGGTTTAACTGCAACCCGCCTGAATCTATTTAAAATCAAATTTTTTTTTAACCACCCGACCCGACCCGACCCGCGATAAAATCTAATTTTTTAAAATTTTATCCGCCCGATCCGCGGATAATCCGCGGACTCCGCGGTTGTGCCCGCAAACCGCGCATCTCTAATATATATATATATATATATATATATATATATATATATATATATATATATATATATATATATATATATATATATATATATATATATATTTATTAGGGGTTTAACAGTACGTGTATTTGTATTGAACCGTTTCGGTACGGGGGTTCCGGTTCGTTTCGTAGGTGTACCGAACGAGTTTCCACAAGGACATATTAAGTAGCGTAACGCACGTTGTGTAAACAATGCACACCGAAGCACAACACACGCATGCTAGCAGCTAACGGGCTACGATAGACTGACCATACGTCCTCTTTTCACCGGACATGTCCTCTTTTGCGGAGTTGCCAGGACGGAGTTTCTTAAATGCCTCAAATGTCCGGCATTTTGAGTTAGGGTTGCGTGTATTTTCAATGTACGTTCAGGGTTAAGAAGGGGTTAAAAACAAAACAAATTGTGCACGCAGCAGCATTGGTGAGGGAGGGGCAGAGACAGAGAGAGAGAGAGAGTTACGATAAACGCGCATGCGTCGCCAGGCTCTGCTTTTTATCCATAGATTTATCAGATTTAATTTTTTATTATCTATAGCAGGGGTGTCAAAAGTGTGCCCCGGAGGCCATTTGCGGCCCACAGCTAATGTTTTAAAGGCCCACGGCACATTTTAAAAATACTATTAAAATAAACAAAAACATAACAAAAGTGAAATAAAAAATCTTAAAGGTTAAATTATTAATCTAGAAAAAGTTGCAATGTTGACTAATAAAACAAAGCTGTTTTTTTTTCTTTCAAACTGTCATTGCTCAAAACATAATATTGAATCAAAATCAATGTTATTATGAATTATTGACCTATCCAAGGTTCCCATTACTTCACATCAAATATTCCACTAAGAAAAATACTTTTGGTGGAAGATTTTGCAAATTTGGTAAATAAATAACCCAAAAATGTATATTTTGTTGTTTTCTTACTGTACCGAAAATGAACCGAACCGTGACCTCTAAACCGAGGTACGTACCAAACCGACATTTTTGTGTACCGTTACACCCCTGATATTTATATATATATATACATATATATACCGCTTGTCCCTCTTGGGGTCGCGGGGGGAATATGTTGTAAAAACAACCATACATTTTACAGAAAATTCTGGAAAATAAGCTGCCAGTTTTTTACTATTAAAAAACATTGGTACTGTTTTACTATTTACCTTAATATGTTGTAAAAAAATATATTTTATTTTACAGTACAATTCTGGTGACTGAGTTGGCAGTTTTTTACTGGAAAATCTACAGTAATTTTTTCTTACAGTGTGCATAAAAATAAATATATATAATAATCAAATGCATAGGTACATGTATATATTATTCGCTGTTACAATCAGCCATCACTGCGACGTGGCCCTCAATAAAAATAGTTTGACACCCCTGCTGCACATGGATATTTATGTATTTATTTGAAAGATAATCATGACAAAGTATTTTTATTACTATTCCTTTGTGCATCGATATATTGAAGGAAGTGACGTGGATGTATAGAGATGTCTCTGTATATGAAGTCCATATATCCGGTGCCACTGTCTGGTGCCCACAGAGACAAGTTGCGAATTGCGGTGACGATAAAGGGATATTAAAAGTCATATAGCTTCCTTCTGCAGACACATCCTTACTCCAATTGTCTGTCTACACCGCCATCAAATCACTGGCAAATACACACACACACACACACACACACACACACACACACACACACACACACACACACACACACACACACACACACACACACACACACACACACACACACACTTTTATACACAAGTACTTAACAGAGCAAAGTGAGTTATTGATTTTGGGAGTCATAAGAGCTGCATGAATGGACGAGTCATAACTGGTATTTCCTTTATATACATATACATATATATATATATATATATATATATATATATATATATGTATGTGTGGGGAAAAAAATCACAAGACTATTTCATCTCTACAGGCCTGTTTCATGAGGGGGGTACCCTCAATCATCAGGAGATTTTAATGGGAGCATTCGCATACCATGGTTTATATAGGGCACAGAGTGGGTGGGTACAGGCTGGCGTAGGGGCGTGGTGATTGGCTCATGTGTTACCTAGGAGGTGTTTCCGTGTATGGCGGTATATATATATATATATATATATATATATCCATCCATCCATCCATCCATCTTCTTCCGCTTATCCGAGGTCGGGTCGCGGGGGCAGCAGCCTAAGCAGGGAAGCCCAGACTTCCCTCTCCCCAGCCACTTCGTCCAGCTCCTCCCGGGGGATCCCGAGGCGTTCCCAGGCCAGCCGGGAGACATAGTCTTCCCAACGTGTCCTGGGTCTTCCTCGTGGCCTCCTACCGGTCGGACATGCCCTAAACACCTCCTTAGGGAGGCGCTCGGGTGGCATCCTGACCAGATGCCCGAACCACCTCATCTGGCTCCTCTCGATGCGGAGGAGCAGCGGCTTTACTTTGAGCTCCCCCCGGATGACAGAGCTTCTCACCCTATCTCTAAGGGAGAGCCCCGCCACCCGGCGGAGGAAACTCATTTCGGCCGCTTGTACCCGTGATCTTGTCCTTTCGGTCATAACCCAAAGCTCATGACCATAGGTGAGGATGGGAACGTAGATCGACCGGTAAATTGAGAGCTTTGCCTTCCGGCTCAGCTCCTTCTTCACCACAACGGATCGATACAGCGTCCGCATTACTGAAGACGCCGCACCGATCCGCCTGTCGATCTCACGATCCACTCTTCCCTCACTCGTGAACAAGACTCCGAGGTACTTGAACTCCTCCACTTGGGGCAAGATCTCCTCCCCAACCCGGAGATGGCACTCCACCCTTTTCCGGGCGAGAACCATGGACTCGGACTTGGAGGTGCTGATTCTCATCCCAGTCGCTTCACACTCAGCTGCGAACCGATCCAGTGAGAGCTGAAGATCCTGGCCAGATGAAGCCATCAGGACCAAATCATCTGCAAAAAGCAGAGACCTAATCCTGCAGCCACCAAACCGGATCCCCTCAACGCCTTGACTGCGCCTAGAAATTCTGTCCATAAAAGTTATGAACAGAATCGGTGACAAAGGGCAGCCTTGGCGGAGTCCAACCCTCACCGGAAACGTGTCCGACTTACTGCCGGCAATGCGAACCAAGCTCTGACACTGATCATACAGGGAGCGGACCGCCACAATCAGACAGTCCGAAACCCCATACTCTCTGAGCACTCCCCACAGGACTTCCCGAGGGACACGGTCGAATGCCTTCTCCAAGTCCACAAAGCACATGTAGACTGGTTGGGCAAACTCCCATGCACCCTCAAGGACCCTGCCGAGAGTATAGAGCTGGTCCACAATTCCACGACCAGGACGAAAACCACACTGTTCCTCCTGAATCCGAGGTTCGACTATCCGGCGTAGCCTCCTCTCCAGTACACCTGAATAGACCTTACCGGGAAGGCTGAGGAGTGTGATCCCACGATAGTTAGAACACACCCTCCGGTTCCCCTTTTTAAAGAGAGGAACCACCACCCCGGTCTGCCAATCCAGAGGTACTGCCCCCGATGTCCACGCGATGCTGCAGAGTCTTGTCAACCAAGACAGCCCTACAGCATCCAGAGCCTTAAGGAACTCCGGGCGGATCTCATCCACCCCCGGGGCCTTGCCACCGAGGAGCTTTTTAACTACCTCAGCAACCTCAGCCCCAGAAATAGGAGAGCCCACCACAGATTCCTCAGGCACTGCTTCCTCATAGGAAGACGTGTTGGTGGGATTGAGGAGGTCTTCGAAGTATTCCCTCCACCGATCCACAACTTCCGCAGTCGAGGTCAGCAGAACACCATCCGCACCATACACGGTGTTGGTAGTGCACTGCTTCCCCTTCCTGAGGCGGTGGATGGTGGTCCAGAATCGCTTCGAAGCCGTCCGGAAGTCGTTTTCCATGGCTTCCCCGAACTCCTCCCATGTCCGAGTTTTTGCCTCCGCGACCGCTGAAGCCGCACACCGCTTGGCCTGTCGGTACCTGTCCGCTGCCTCAGGAGTCCCATGAGCCAAAAGAACCCGATAGGACTCCTTCTTCAGCTTGACGGCATCCCTCACCGCCGGTGTCCACCAACGGGTTCTAGGATTACCGCCACGACAGGCACCAACTACCTTGCGGCCACAGCTCCAATCAGCCGCCTCGACAATAGAGGTGCGGAACATGGTCCACTCGGACTCAATGTCCAGCACCTCCCTCGTGACATGTTCAAAGTTCTTCCGGAGGTGGGAATTGAAACTCTCTCTGACAGGAGACTCTGCCAGACGTTCCCAGCAAACCCTCACAATGCGTTTGGGCCTGCCAGGTCTGTCCGGCATCCTCCCCCACCATCGCAGCCAACTCACCACCAGGTGGTGATCGGTAGAAAGCTCCGCCCCTCTCTTCACCCGAGTGTCCAAAACATGAGGCCGCAAATCCGATGACACAACTACAAAGTCGATCATAGAACTGCGGCCTAGGGTGTCCTGGTGCCAAGTGCACATATGGACACCCTTATGCTTGAACATGGTGTTCGTTATGGACAATCCGTGACGGGCACAAAAGTCCAATAACAAAACACCACTTGGGTTCAGATCCGGGCGGCCATTCTTCCCAATCACGCCTCTCCAGGTTTCACTGTCGTTGCCAATATGAGCGTTGAAGTCCCCCAGTAGAACGAGGGAATCACCCGGGGGAGCACTCTCAAGTACTCCCTCGAGTGAATCCAAAAAGGGTGGGTACTCTGAGCTGCTGTTTGGCGCGTAAGCGCAAACAACAGTCAGGACCCGTCCCCCCACCCGAAGGCGGAGGGAAGCTACCCTCTCGTCCACCGGGTTGAACTCCAACATGCAGGCTCTGAGCCGGGGGGCAACAAGAATTGCCACCCCAGCCCGTCGCCTCTCACTGCTGGCAACGCCAGAGGGGAAGAGAGTCCAGCCCCTCTCGAGAGAACTGGTTCCAGAGCCCTTGCTGTGCGTCGAGGTGAGTCCGACTATATCCAACCGGAACTTCTCTACCTCGCGCACTAGCTCAGGCTCCTTCCCCCCCAGCGAGGTGACGTTCCACGTCCCAAGAGCTAGCTTCTGTAGCCGAGGATCGGACCGCCAAGTGCCCTGCCTTCGGCTACCGCCCAGCTATATATATATATATATATATATATATATATATATATATATATATATATATATATATATATATATATATATATCCATCCATCCATCCATTTTCTACCGCTTATTCCCTTTTGGGGTCGCGGGGGGCGCTGGAGCCTATCTCAGCTACAATCGGGCGGAAGGCGGGGTACACCCTGGACAAGTCGCCACCTCATCGCAGGGCCAACACAGATAGACAGACAACATTCACACTCACATCCACACACTAGGGCCAATTTAGTGTTGCCAATCAACCTATCCCCAGGTGCATGTCTTTGGAGGTGGGAGGAAGCCGGAGTACCCGGAGGGAACCCACGCAGTCACGGGGAGAACATGCAAACTCCACACAGAAAGATCCCAAGCCCGGGATTGAACCCAAGACTACTCAGGACCTTCGTATTGTGAGGCAGATGCACTAACCCCTCTTCCACCATGCTGCCCCTATATATATATATATATATATATATATATATATATATATATATATATATATATGTATATATATATATATATATATCGAGTCGAGGGTACTGTGGTTTATCCGTTATACAGTGCTTAATACCGGAGTAGAGCGGAATATACGTTAGGTCAGGAGAAAACACAGAGGCTATTTCATCCCTAAAAGCCCTGCTCTTCAGGGGATTTTTCAGGCTTGTAGGGATGAAATGAAATATATATATATATATATATATATATATATATATATATATATATATATATATATATATATATATATATATATATGTAGAGTATATAAATAGTTGATAGATCTTGCTTTGATTTTGACTGAGTCCAGGGATCTTGGGCTCGAAAAGGTTGGTGACCACTGTAGATTTGATCATTTTTTTTAGTTACACACATTAAATGACGAATCGAGGCACCAAAATATAAATCGAAGCCTTTTTCAAATAAAAACAATCGATTGAATCGATGAAGAGGGAGTGTGTATAGCTGCTAGCTAGCGATCAGCACTCTGGAACCTAGCTAGCAATAAGCGCGCTAGCTTCTCGCTAATAAAAAGAACCCAGGTGAAGTCAGATAAATTGGAAGTGAAGCACACCGTTTTGCCTTGATTATTAAAACCATCTAAAACATTTACAAATGAAAAAAAAGAAGATAAACAAACACTCAAATAAGAATAATGTGACTCTTAAGAAGACAAGGAAAGTGTTTGTTTACTAAGGCCTGTGTGACAAAGAAGGACAAAAACCTGGTTTATCCGTTATGTAGTATTTAATACCGGGGTAGAGCGGAATATACTTTAGGTCAGGAAAAAAACACAGAGGCTATTTCATCCCTACAAGCCTGTTTCGCAGGTTTCCCTGTTCTTCAGGGGATTTTTCAGGCTTGTAGGGATGAAATGAAATTGCCTCTGTGTATATATATATATATATATATATATATATATATATATATATATATATATATATATATATATATACTGCGATGAGGTGGCGACTTGTCCAGGGTGTACACCGCCTTCCGCCCGATTGTAGCTGAGATGGGCTCCAGCGCCCCCGCGACCCCAAAGGGAATAAAGCGGTGGAAAATGGATGGATGGATGGATATATATATATATATATATATATATATATATATATATATATATATATATATATATATATATGTCTCTTGGTCACAATAACTTTGTGTTTTGATTGGACTAGTTGTTCACAATAATCAGTATATAAGGTTAGCATGTGTGTCATTGCATCGGTGTAAAATTCAATAATATCTATACATCTACTGTGTCTTTGATGGGCCTCAAATGTGTTTATTGGTTACGATGTCAACTGATAACCGGGTTGCAATAGGCAACGTCCATCCATCCATTTTCTACCGCTTATTCCCTTTTGGGGTGGCGGGGGGCGCTGGAGCCTATCTCAGCTACAATCGGGCGGAAGGTGGGGTACACCCTGGACAAGTCGCCACCTCATCGCAGGGCCAACGCAGATAGACAGACAACATTCACACTCACATCCACACACTAGGGCCAATTTAGTGTTGCCAATCAACTTATCCCCAGGTGCATGTCTTTGGAGGTGGGAGGAAGCCGGCAACGTGTACATATTTATTTTTCTGTTTGTATTTTAGTCAGTCTTTGAAGTCAGTCCCTCGCTGATTTCGCAGGCTTTCTGTTGTGATTGTTGTGGCCTATAATGCCTGAATTTCTTGCAACTTTTTTTTTTTTTTGCGATGTTTTGAGCCTTTTCTTTCCCAATAACCTTGAATCAAGTTGTGATTTTATGATTTTGTTTTAATCAATGTTTTAAGTGTTCCTTGTAACCTTAAACTCAAAAAGCACTGGATTTCTAAAAAAACTGGAAACAATGTAACTTTTGAACTGCTCACCCCCAAATCTTCCGCACGACACATCCGCTCCGGACAGGCGAACCTCCTCCAACCTCCCAGGACAAAGCTTTGTACAATGGGAGACCGGGCTTTCTGCTCCGCCGCTCCCAGTCTGTGGAACGCTCTCCCTGACCACCTGAGGGCACCACAGACTGTGGATAGTTTTAAAAAAGGCTTAAAACCCTTTTTTTTTTTTAAGAAAGCATTTTTTTAAATTTACGCGTGCTAGCTCTGGCTATTAGGCTGTTCTAGTTTTTATTTTTTTCAATTTTATTATCTTTTAATTTTTTTTAATACACTATAGCACTTTGAGGTTGTTTGCTCAATGCAAAGTGCTTTTTACAAATAAAATCTATTATTAAAAATCTATTATTAATGATGTTTTTCTCATTTTATACAACCCAGAGAGCTCATATTAAAATAATGCACTGTTGTAATTAATGATATCTAATAATACTGATAATTAGTCACAGTACAGAAAAAAACACTAAAGCCTTCCTTATTGTCCGTTGTCTGCTTTTTGAAGTTACTATGTTTGTTCCTCACTAGCTGACTGTCTGACTGAAGCCTGAAGTCTGACTGAATATGTAAAATAATGATAACAATAACATGCTCAGAAAACTCAAATGCAATCAATTTTGAGTAGACTATCCAACTACTTAATTAACTGCAGCCTAAACAACAACATTGGTGTCAGCTGAAATTGACATAAAGACACAGCTTTATTTCACTGCTTAACCTTCAGCTCCAGATTGTGACCTTGTTTTTGTGTGTTTCTGCACAGAATCTTGGCAACGGTGGGCTCCGACTTCGACCTACGGACTCTGCGGGCGGTGAGAGTGCTACGACCCCTCAAACTTGTGTCAGGGATCCCCAGTAAGTGACTTTTTGCACAAATAGTGTTTATAGTTCTCCAGTGTGTTGTTGCTTCTCCATAGTTTTATGGATAAATGTCCACCGTTTAGATAATACTTTAAAATCCTTGGCGGGTGTTGTCTACTCATTCTACTTCACTATGTCGCATACTCCAACTGCTTCACCAAGTTGGCTAGCTACACATTCTGTCATGTTTCTAATGACTTATTTCTTTAATTCAATGAATATCATCCACTTCTTCTCAGTACTGTCCTTCACACTCACTTTCTTCCTTACAAACAAAGTTATGTCCATCACTAGCTACAAGCTAATGCTAGTGAGTAAGACCGGATGTTTTGGTCGGCTCTCACGGGCTTCAGTGTGGTACTCACTACACCAACTAGTGATGGAGAGGCTCGTAACCACAAATTTTGCTACCAACTTAAAGCATAACAATTAGCTGAGAGACAGCTGGTATCCTGAAAAACGGGTAATCTGGGGCACTAGTATCCAATCCAATCCAACCGACTTTGTGCTGCACAGTAGTTAAAATTCATATTTAAAACCAAAATAAAACAAAAGACAGTTTAGCGTAAAAAAACATTCAACCTAGCATACTAAAAATACAAAACCCAAAGCCAGTGAAGTTGGCACGTTGTGTAAATGGTAAATAAAAACAGAATACAATGATTTGCAAATCCTTTTCAACCTATATTCAATTGAATAGACTGCAAAAACAAGATACATAAAGTTCGAACTGGTAAACTTTGTTATTTTTTGCAAATATTAGCTCATTTGGAATTTAATGCCTGCAACATGTTTAAAAAAAGCTGGCACAAGTGGCAAAAAAGACTGAGAAAGTTGAGGAACGCTCAACACTTATTTGGAACATCCCACACGTGAACAGGCTAACTGGTGCCACGATTGGGTATAAAAACAGCTTCCATGAAATGCTCAGTCATTCACAAACAAGGATGGGGCGAAGGTCACCATTTTGTGAACAAATGCGTGAGCAAATTGTCCAACAGTTTAAGAACAACATTTCTCAACCAGCTATTGCAAGGAATTTAGGGATTTCACCATCTACGGTCCATAATTTCATCAAAAGTTTCAGAGAATCTGGAGAAATCACTGCATGTAAGCGACAATGCCTGTGACCTTCGATTCCTCAGGCGGTACTGCATCAAAAAGCGACATCAGTGTGTAAAGGATATCACCACATGGGCTCAGGAACACTTCAGAAAACCACTTTCAGTAACTACAGTTTGTTGCTACATCTGTTAGTGCAAGTTAAAACTCTACTATGCACAGTGAAAGCCATTTATCAACAACACCCAGAAACGCCGTCGGCTTCGCTGGGCCCGAGCTCAGCTAAGATGGACTGATGCAAAGTGGAAAAGTGTTCTCTGGTCTGACGAGTCCATTTTTCAAATTGTTTTTGGTAACTGTGGACGTCGTGTCCTCGGGACCAAA
>NC_084567.2:29207500-29260000 GCF_033978685.3 Nerophis lumbriciformis | reverse complement strand
AGTTAAAAATACCACGATAATGCTGACAACCGTGATCATTTTGGTCACAATAACCGTGATAAGAAATGTTCATACCATGACATCCTCAAGTGTAATCACCACTTGCATCGACAACCACGGATTGTAATTGATATTAACAGGACCTTGCAGAGTTCCAAAGTTCTTACGGACGGAACTACTCACGCCTACAAATTTGACTTTTGGACTTTTGTCATTTTAAATGTAATTAATAGAAAGGGTACAGCTTCAATGTGGCTTCTTTGTTCCATATTGATGGTGATTTTTTGGCACTGGTGTGGATTTGAAGGATGTGTTTTGTGTCTCCCAGGCCTCCAAGTGGTGTTGAAGTCCATCATGAAGGCCATGGTTCCCCTGCTTCAGATCGGCCTGCTGCTTTTTTTCGCCATCGTCATGTTTGCCATCATCGGTGTGGAGTTCTACATGGGCAAGTTCCACACCACCTGTTTCAACCTCGACACCGGTGAGAAAAACAGCTGTGCTGTGTTTGTAGGACAACTCTAATTCATCATCCCTGCCAGGAAAATGCCCCCCACCCCCCACACCCGATACAGTATATTTCATTATGTATTTATTGACATGAATTATTGATACGCGCCGTGTGTGCATTGCACAGGTACTCCTACAGAATGTTCTGATATCAACCGTGTGGCAAACAAGCACACAGCAGCATTTTTGACAGGCGTTTGTCACGTTTTGATTCTGATGAATGACACTTCACAGCATTCAGCTCATGATTGATCGCTGCTGCTGAGACCTCATAGAATTCCAATTTGGACGTCGAAGAGCTCGCAAATCAGTCCATTCATTTCTCTTCAGCGTCAACCACTGATGATGTGGTTGCAGTAAAAAAAAAAATAACCTGACGGTATAATTCCCTCGGGTGCACACCGAGCAATTTTGACTTTCCTGCTGAGTATTTGCTACATTGGAACCTTGTCCTTTTAACCCTTGAGTCTGCTTTGACCAAAAAACTGTTTGCATTCTTTAACCATCTTCGACATATCTTCTAAATTTAGAGGTTAGGGCTGAAATTTGGCCACTTAGTTTCAAATAAGTTTTTTCCGGACCACAGGGCGCACCGGATTATAAGGCACACTGCCGATGAGCGGGTCAATTCAGTTCTTTTTTTCATACAAAAGGCGCACCGGATTATAAGGCGCATTAAAGGGGAACATTATCACCAGACCTATGTAAGCGTCAATATATACCTTGATGTTGCAGAAAAAGACCATATATTTTTTAACCGATTTCTGAACTCTAAATGGGTGAATTTTGGCGAATTAAACGCCTTTCTAATATTCGCTTTCGGAGCGATGACGTCACAATGTGACGTCACATCGGGAAGCAATCCGCCATTTTCTCAAACACCGAGTCAAATCAGCTCTGTTATTTTCCGTTTTTTCGACTTTTTTCCGTACATTGGAGACATCATGCCTCGTCGGTGTGTTGTCGGAGGGTGTAACAACACGAACAGGGACGGATTCAAGTTGCACCAGTGGCCCAAAGATGAGAAAGTGGCAAGAAATTGGACGTTTGTTCCGCACACTTTACCGACGAAAGCTATGCTATGACAGAGATGGCAAGAATGTGTGGATATCCTGCGACACTCAAAGCAGATGCATTTCCAACGATAAAGTCAAAGAAATCTGCCGCCAGACCCCCATTGAATCTGCCGGAGTGTGTGAGCAATTCAGGGACAAAGGACCTCGGTAGCACGGCAAGCAATGGCGGCAGTTTGTTCCACCGAAGATGATCAAGAGAATAATATCGACCCTAGCTTCCCTGGCCTGCTGACATCAACTCCAAAACTGGACAGATCAGCTTTCAGGAAAAGAGCGCGGATGAGGGTATGTCTACAGAATATATTAATTGATGAAAATTGGGCTGTCTGCACTCTCAAAGTGCATGTTGTTGCCAAATGTATTTCATATGCTGTAAACCTAGTTCATAGTTGTTAGTTTCCTTTAATGCCAAACAAACACATACCAATCGTTGGTTAGAAGGCGATCGCCGAATTCGTCCTCGCTTTCTCCCGTGTCGCTGGCTGTCGTGTCGTTTTCGTCGTTTTCGCTTGCATACGGTTCAAACCGATATGGCCCAATAGCTTCAGTTTCTTCTTCAATTTCGTTTTCGCTACCTGCCTCCACACTACAACCATCCGTTTCAATACATTCGTAATCTGTTGAATCGCTTAAGCCGCTGAAATCCGAGTCTGAATCCGAGCTAATGTCGCTATAGCTTGCTGTTCTTTCCGCCATGTTTGTTTGTGTTGGCATCACTATGTGACGTCACAGGAAAATGGACGGGTGTTTATAACGATGGTTAAAATCAGGCACTTTGAAGCTTTTTTTAGGGATATTGCGTGATGGGTAAAATTTTGAAAAAAACTTCGAAAAATATAATAAGCCACTGGGAACTGATTTTTAATGGTTTTAACCATTCTGAAATTGTGATAATGTTCCCCTTTAAAGGGGTCATATTATGATTTTTTTCTATATTTAAAACACTTCCTTGTGGTCTACATAACATGTAATGGTGGTTCTTTGGTCAAACATGTTGCATAGATTATCAATCAATCAATCAAAGTTTGTTTAAATAGCCCTAAATCACAAGTGTCTCAAAGGGCTGCACAAGCCACAACGACATCCTCGGCTCAGATCCCACATCAGGGCAAGAAAAAACTCAACCCAATGGGCTACAATGAGAAACCTTGGAGGGGACCGCAGAAGTGGGGATCCCCGCCCCCCTGGGGAAGTGGACGTCGAGTGGATCTAGTTAATAGTGTGAGAGTCCAGTCCATAGTGGATTTAACATAATAGTGTGAGAGTCCAGTTCATAGTGGATCTAACATAATAGTTTGAGAGTCCAGTCCATAGTGGATCTAACATAATAGTGTGAGAGTCCAGTTCATAGTGGATCTAGTTAATAGTGTGAGAGTTCAGTCCATAGTGGATCTAGTTAATAGTGTGAGAGTTCAGTCCATAGTGGATCTAGTTAATAGTGTGAGAGTTCAGTCCATAGTGGATCTAGTTAATAGTGTGAGAGTCCAGTCCATAGTGGATCTAACATAATAGTGTGAGAGTCCAGTCCATAGTGGATCTAGTTAATAGCGTGAGAGTTCAGTCCATAGTGGATCTAGTTAATAGTGTGAGAGTCCAGTCCATAGTGGATCTAGTAAATAGTGTGAGAGTTCAGTCCATTGTGGATCTAACATAATAGTGTGAGAGTCCAGTCCATGGTGGATCTAATATAATAGTGTGAGAGTCCAGTCCATTGTGGATCTAACATAATAGTGTGAGAGTCCAGTCCATAGTGGATCTAGTTAATAGTGTGAGAGTTCAGTCCATAGTGGATCTAGTTAATAGTGTGAGAGTTCAGTCCATAGTGGATCTAACATAATAGTGTGAGAGTCCAGTCCATAGTGGATCTAACATAATAGTGTGAGAGTCCAGTCCATAGTGGATCTAGTTAATAGTGTGAAAGTTCAGTTCATAGTGGATCTAGTTAATAGTGTGAGAGTTCAGTCCATAGTGGATCTAACATAATAGTGTGAGAGTTCAGTCCATAGTGGATCTAGTTAATAGTGTGAGAGTTCAGTCCATAGTGGATCTAGTTAATAGTGTGAGAGTCCAGTCCATAGTGGATCTAGTTAATAGTGTGAGAGTTCAGTCCACAGTGGATCTAACATAATAGTGTGAGAGTTCAGTCCATAGTGGATCTAACATAATAGTGTGAGAGTCCAGTCTATAGTGGATCTAGTGAATAGTGTGAGAGTCCAGTCCATAGTGGATCTAGTTAATAGTGTGAGAGTTCAGTCCATAGTGGATCTAGTTAATAGTGTGAGAGTTCAGTCCATAGTGGATCTAGATAATAGTGTGAGAGTTCAGTCCATAGTGGATCTAACATAATAGTGTGAGAGTCCAGTTCATAGTGGATCTAACATAATAGTGTGAGAGTCCAGTCCATAGTGGATCTAACATAATAGTGTGAGAGTCCAGTTCATAGTGGATCTAACATAATAGTGTGAGAGTCCAGTCCATAGTGGATATAACATAATAGTGTGAGAGTTCAGTCCATAGTGGATCTAGTTAATAGTGTGAGAGTCCAGTCCATAGTGGATCTAGTTAATAGCGTGGGAGTTCAGTCCATAGTGGATGTAGTTAATGGCGTGAGAGTTCAGTCCATAGTGAATCTAGTTAATAGTGTGAGAGTTCAGTCCATAGTGGATCTAGTTAATAGTGTGAGAGTTCAGTCCACAGTGGATCTAGTTAATAGTGTGAGAGTTCAGTCCATAGTGGATCTAGTTAATAGTGTGAGAGTCCAGTCCATAGTGGATCTAGTTAATAGTGTGAGAGTTCAGTCCATAGTGGATGAAATTAATGGTATGAGAGTCCAGTCCATAGTGGATCTAACATAATAGTGTGAGAGTCTAGTCCATAGTGGATCTAACATAATAGTGTGAGAGTCCAGTACATAGTAGATCTAACATAATAGTGTGAGAGTCCAGTTCATAGTGGATCTAGTTAATAGTCTGAGAGTTCAGTCCATAGTGGATCTAGTTAATAGTGTGAGAGTTCAGTCCATAGTGGATCTAGTTAATAGTGTGAGAGTTCAGTCCAGAGTGGATCTAGTTAATAGTGTGAGAGTTCAGTCCATAGTGGATCTAGTTAATAGTGTGAGAGTTCAGTCCACAGTGGATCTAGTTAATAGTGTGAGAGTTCAGTCCATAGTGGATCTAACATAATAGTGTGAGAGTCCAGTTCATAGTGGATCTAACATAATAGTGTGAGAGTCCAGTCCATAGTGGATCTAACATAATAGTGTGAGAGTCCAGTCCATAGTGGATCTAACATAATAGTGTGAGAGTCCAGTTCATAGTGGATCTAGTTAATAGTGTGAGAGTTCAGTCCATAGTGGATCTAGTTAATAGTGTGAGAGTTCAGTCCATAGTGGATCTAGTTAATAGTGTGAGAGTTCAGTCCATAGTGGATCTAGTTAATAGTGTGAGAGTTCAGTCCATAGTGGATCTAGTTAATAGTGTGAGAGTTCAGTCCATAGTGGATCTAGTTAATAGTGTGAGAGTCCAGTCCATAGTGGATCTAGTTAATAGTGTGAGAGTTCAGTCCATAGTGGATCTAGTTAATAGTGTGAGAGTCCAGTCCATAGTGGATCTAGTTAATAGTGTGAGAGTTAAGTCCATAATGGATGTAGTTAATAGTGTGAGAGTCCAGTCCATAGTGGGGCCAGCAGGAGATCATCTTGAGTGGAGACAGGTCAGCAGCGCATAGTCGTCCCCAACTGATGCACAGATGAGTGGTCCACCCCGGGTCCCGACTTTGGACAGCTAGTGAATCATCTGTGGTCACCTAATCTGTGGGGAGCAGAGCAGAAAAGAGACGGCAGATCAACTGGTCTAAAAGGGGGGGTCTATTTAAAGGCTAGAGTATACAAATGAGTTTTAAGATGGGACTTAAATGCTTTTACTATTATGTTTTACAGACCATCTTCAAGTCGCTTCAGGATGCGGCGTTATGTGGGCGGTCTTATTTACGTGGCTCACCTTCGGCAGCGTCTTCTCCCCGTCATCTTTGTTGGAACGTATATAATGCTTAAACCAAAAATGAACATAAGGATAAGGCAATGAAGCATAGTAATGGCTATGCAAAACACAAGTAAAACTGAACTGGCTACCAAGTAAACAGAAACAAAATGCTGGACGACAGCAAAAACTTACGGCGTCCACAAAGTACATCCGTACATGACATGACAATCTACAATGTCCACACAAAGAAGGATTGCAACAACTTAAATAGCCTTACTTGCTAACACAAAGCAGGTGCGCGGAATAGCGCTCAAAGGAAGACATGAAACTGCTACAGGAAAACACCAACAAAACAGGAAGGGCCACCAATATAACAGTGCAAGATAACAACTAAAGCACTACACAGGAAAACACCAACAAACTCAAAATAAGGCACAACGACCTGGTGGAGTTTCATTTTTTAACGTTTTTCTGCTGGTGGTGTGCCTCCGGAATTTTTAATGAAAAAAACCTGCCTTGCCTCAAAAAAGGTTGAAAAACGCTGGTCTGTATTACACAACCCTATGATGGATTCATCATTATTATTATGCAGCTATTACTATATTACATACTCTAATTATTAGAGATAATAATTAGAGTAGTAATAATTAGATGATAAATGCTTTAAAATGTAATATCATATAACATATTTTTTTATTATCGGTATCGTTTTTAAAATAATCTATATATATATATTTTTTTATTAAATCAACATAAAAAACACAAGATACACTTACAATTAGTACACTAACCCAAAAAACCTCCCTCCCCCATTCACACTCATTCACACTCATTCACACAAAAGGGTTGTTTCTTTCTGTTATTAATATTCTGGTTCCTACATTATATATCAATATATATCAATACAGTCTGCAAGGGATACAGTCCGTAAGCACACATGATTGTGGTCCACTAATAGTACTAACCTTTAACAGTTAATTTTACTCATTTTCATGAATTACTAGTTTCTATGTAACTGTTTTTATATTGTTTTACTTTCTTTTTTATTCAAGAAAATGTTTTTAATTTATTTATCTTATTTTATTTTATTAATTTTTAAAAAAAAGGACCTTATCTTCACCATACCTGGTTGTCCAAATTAGGCATAATAATGTGTTAATTCCACGACTGTATATATCGGTATCGGTTGATATCGGTATCGGTAATTAAGAGTTGGGCAATATCGGAATATCAAATATCGGCAAAAAGCCATTATCCGACATCCCTACTAATTATGTTTAGAAAATGTATACATCTTGGACAGAGAAGCAGAATTTTTCTGGTGCAGCAGGTTAGGTGACATTAAAATGTCAAAACACATACAGTAATTATTGTGAGTGTTGTTATTGTTCTAATACAGTAAAGTCTGCTGAATCATGTCACTGTGTAAGCAGTGACAACAGTTATGAGAAAACCTAACACTGTTGGTGTCAGATTGGGAGTCTGGAGTTGTCATCGGGCAAGGTTTATGTGTGCGTGAGTGTGTGTGTGTGTGTGTGAGTGTGTGTGTGTCTCAAAACAGTCATAGTGCTTGCTAATGTACACAGTGTGTACCCATCAGGATCTGATAAAGTTGAAGGTTTATGAACTCGTAACAGTGTGCAATAAACCAACAACACCCAGAAGATTTAAATGCATTATTAATCACTTATGAACATTCTTGGCCATTTATTGATATGTTGCACATTTTGATAAATGAATGGGTTAAATCATCATTTTCTGTAATTACTGCTCGAGCCGTTTGGACACCACCTCCGACGAATGTTTTACTCATTTGTGTGACGAATAGTTGTTATTACTGCTGTTGAGACAAGGGGTGAAAAGATTCATCTGCAAAGTTGACAAACATCGCTAATAAGATTTGTCAGAAAACCACGAGCGATGACGTCACCGACTAATCCATTTGTCGTCGACGTCATCGCTCGTGTTTTTCCAAATGTAAACAAACATGTGCCTGTCAGTGCGCCCAGTGACCATCAGCAACAGGAAGAGAAAAATGTCTGCAACCACTGGCAACAACAGCGCGGTGAAAACATGGAAAGTATTACCCTAAATAAATAAATAAATAAGTACCCTAAATACGTCAAAAACATGAATAACTTTTTATTTGCAAAGCAGACATTGCTTTTTAATGTCAGTACATCCTTTAAAACAGAGGCATGTTGAACGTTTCTTGTTTAAATAGTTAGTTTATTATTAGAGATGTCCGATAATATCGGGCTGCCGATATTATCGGCCGATAAATGCTTTAAAATGTAATATCGGAAATTATCGGTATCGGTTTCAAAAAGTAAAATGTATGACTTTTTAAAACGGCCCAATCACATAATACCTACGACTTTTCACACACACAAGTGAATGCCAATGGTCAACAGCCATACAGGTCACACTGAGGGTGGCCGTATAAACAACTTTAACACTGTTACAAATATGCGCCACACTGTGAACCCACACCAAACAAGAATGACAAACACATTTTCGGGAGAACATCCGCACCATAACACAACATAAACACAACAGAACAAATACCCAGAACCCCTTGCAGCACTAACTCTTCCGGGACGCTACAATATACACCCCCCCACTGGGAAGACAACAGATGTAGACGTAGGTTGTAGGTTGACGTTTAGGATAAACATGGAATCTCTCCGCCCGGATAGAGCTATAACTTTTGCATTCCGAAGCCTGGTTTTATTGCTTCATTTCGTGAGAGAGCTAATTCCAGTCCACATGCGAATGTCCAACTAAGGCTCCTTCTCAACCATTATTTACTTAAACCTGGTGGTTCGCTTTCTCCAAATTGAATATAAACATTCACCATATGTTGAACATAATGAGTCAATTAATTCACTTCACCAACAAAGCAAGCATGCCTGATAGAGAGCACTCAAAAGTTAGCATTAGTGATGTCAACGCCTCCAAATTTGGAAATGAAAGCTACAACTAAGATGCATGTCACAGTTAAACAGCTGATTTTACCTTCTCAGTGGCCTAGTGGTTAGAGTGTCCGCCCTGAGATTGGTAGGTCGTGAGTTCAAACCCCGGCCGAGTCATACCAAAGACTATAAAAACGGGACCCATTACCTCCCTGCTTGGCACTCAGTATCAAAGGTTGGAATTATTTTTTCCCGGGCGCAGCCACCGCTAATGCTCACTGCTCCCCTCACCTCTCCAGGGGGAGGTGGGTCAAATGCAGAGGGTAATTTCACCACACCTAGTGTGGGTGTGACTATCAGTGGTACTTTAACTTTAAACTTTTTAACTGATGTGCAATAAGTACAATACTTACAGTATAAACACTTTGTAGGACTAAACAAAAGACAAAACTGGAGCATTCAAATTAGTGGCAATTACTGCTTCCTGACTATGCATCTAGGACAAACTTAGGGTACAGTGGAGAAGGAGATGGCACTGAGGCGGGTACGTCGCTTAGCCTTAGGTGTGTTTATTAATACAAGGGTATGAAGTTTACAACTAACCAAAATGTGTGGTGTGCGACTAAGTGGTGTGCGACTATGTGCTGCGATTAACTGGAGAGTGTTGAAGGTGCGTGTTGTGAAAAATGTGAAAGTCCAGAGAGGGCAAGGCAGGCTCGGAAGTCTGTGGGCATGCAAGAGGTCGAGGGCTGGAGAGAGGCGTCAATGTCCGCGGGCAGGCAAGAGGTCGAGATCCGGGAAAGGCAGCAAGAAGTCCAGGGTAAGCCCGGGGAGACGAGACACACAGATCGAATCCAGGAAACAGAGAGGAGCTGCGGTGTGACGACACAGGACAAGACACAATGAGCACAGAGGAGGGGAAACAGAGAGAGCGAGTAGGCACATGGAAAAGGAAGCTAGAGACGTGTGATCTTACTGTACAATACAGGTAGCTAGGTTCTGGCACTGAAATACAACAGTATAGCTGTCCTTTTGGAGAGCATGGCCCTCATCTAACAAGCTTGCATACGCATAAAAACCTGGCGTACAATCTTTTTCACGGCAAAAATGAGACGTATCAATACTGAAGTTGACGTGGAAATGTGCGCTGCCTCACGCCAACTTCATGGCTGACGTACATTTCTCATACTTGCCAACCTTGAGACCTCCGATTTCGGGAGGTGGGGGGTGAAGGGTGGCGGGGGGCGTGGTCGGGGGTGGGGTGGGGGCGTGGTCAGAGGCGTGGTTAAGAGGGGAGGAGTATATTTACAGCTAGAATTCACCAAGTCAAGTATTTCAAATACTTGACGTTCAGTGAATTCTAGCTATATGTATATATACAGTATTTATTTTATATATATGTATATATATATATATATATATATATATATATATATATATATATATATATATATATATATATATATATATAAAATAAATACTTGAATTTCAGTGTTCATTTATTTACACATATACACACACACATAACACTCATCTACTCATTGTTGAGTTAAGGGTTGAATTGTCCATCCTTGTTCTATTCTCTGTCACTATTTTTCTAACCATGCTGAACACCCTCTCTGATGATGCATTCCGCTTCGTCTCCTTGTTGTGTGCGCAGTTGTGCACTGCACTCTCTAAAAGCCCTAGATGTTATTGTCACATATGCATGTCCAGTAGATGGCAGTATTGTCCTGTTTAAGAGTGTCACAACATTGCTGTTTACGGCAGACAAACTGCTTTACGGTAGACAAAACGTGACTGCTGTTGTTATGTGTTGTTGCCGCGCTGGGAGGACATTAATGAAACTGCCTAACAATAAACCTGGAGGGGGCGTGGCCTCCAGCTCCGCCAGAATTTCGGGAGATTTTCGGGAGAAAATTTGTCCCGGGAGGTTTTCGGGGGAGGCGCTGAATTTCGGGAGTCTCCCGGAAAATCCGGGAGGGTTGGCAAGTATGACATTTCTATTGGTTGTGGATACCTTTGCAACATACAGAGGTGATCATTACGACTTTGCCGACATTTGATTTTTACAAATGTAAAGCAGCAAAAAAAACGTGTGCATACAAATATATTTTCTTTTTTTTTCAGGTGAAAGAGCAGCGGAATGGCCTTGTGGTTTGGAGCCCCCAGCCAGGTTGTGTCCTAACGGGACCCAATGCAGGGAATACTGGACTGGACCTAATTTTGGCATTACCAACTTCGACAACATCCTGTTTGCTGTGCTTACGGTGTTTCAGTGCATCACCATGGAGGGCTGGGTTGACATTCTCTACAGCGTGAGTCCATACATGTTTTTTTTTACAAAAACTAGCAATAGATTGTACAAGACCCTGTAGCTGCTGGCTGCATGTTGTCCAATATTGTGAGTGTCAGCGTGTCCACGAGCTTTACTTTTAATTTGTGTGAATAATTGTCATAGCATTTAGTTTTTTAGATCACATTTAATTCCCTCAGTTATCTACAGATGGCAGTGCATCACTTTTTGTACAAAATCCATTTAAATTATTGCGAGCAAACATAAAATGTAGTTTTAATACAAACCCTGTTTCCATTTGAGTTGAGAAGTTGTGCTAGATGTAAATAAAAACGGAATACAATGATTTGCAAATCCTTTTCAACCCATATTCAATTGAATGCACTACAAAGACAAGATATTTGATGCTCAAACTCATAAACTTTTTTTTTTTGTTGCAAATAATAATTAACTTAGAATTTCATGGCTGCAACACGTGCCAAAGTAGTTGGGAAAGGGCATGTTCACCACTGTGTTACATCACCTTTTCTTTTAACAACACTCAGTAAATATTTGGGAACTGAGGAGACACATTTTTAAGCTTCTCAGGTGGAATTCTTTCCCATTCTTGCTTGATGTATGTCAGGACTAGGACTATGGTGTGGTTTGTTTTCCCGTGGTGCAAAGCGACTTGACCGGACACGACGGGAAGGTAAGGACATGTTTAATATTTTAACTCAAAAAGCTCAAAAAGGTATAAACCAAAGGCGCTCACAGTGGAGGTAAAAAAACTTGGCTATGAAAACAAAAGGTGCACACTGACAACTGAAACAAAACTTGCAAACTATAGCATGAATAAAGAAAAACTTACTTGGAACGAGAAAAGAGCATGAAAAAGAGCAGCATGGATCATCAGCATGAATAACAAGGGTGTGTAGAGGGTGATGTCGCCAGGAAGACAGCCTGGCAACTGGGAGCTTAAATAATAGTGACATGATTAGTGACAGCAGGTGCGTGACGCAAAATGTGAAAACGTGAGACAGGTGCGTGACATGAGGATGTGAACCAGGTGAAACTAATGGTTGCTATGGTGACAAAACAAACAAAAGTGCACAAAAAGTCCAAAAACAAAACATGATCACACAGACATGACAATGTACAGCTTATGTTGTTCAACAGTCCGGGGGGTCTCCGTTGTGGTATTTTAGGCTTCATAATGGGCCACACATTTTCAATAGGAGACAGGTCTGGACTACAGGCAGGCCAGTCTAGTACCCGCACTCTTTTACTATGAAGCCATGTTGATGTAACACGTGGCTTGGCATTGTCTTGCTGAAATAAGCAGGGGCGTCCATGGTAACGTTGCTTGGATGGCAACATATGTTGCTACAAAACCTGTATGTACATTTCAGCATTAATGGTGCCTTCACAGATGTGTAAGTTACCAATGCCTTGGGCACTAATACACCCCCATACCATCACAGATGCTGGCTTTTGAACTTGGCGCCTAGAACAATCCGGATGGTTCTTTTCCTCTTTGGTCAGGAGCACACAACGTCCACAGTTTCCAAAAACAATTTGAAATGTGAACTTGTCAGACCACAGAACACTTTTCCACTTTGCATCAGTCCATCTTAGATGAGCTCGAGCCCAGCGTTTCTGGGTGTTGTTGATAAATGGCTTTCTCTTTGCATGGTAGAGTTTTAACTTGCACTTACAGATGTAGCGACAAACTGTAGTTACTGACAGTGTTTTTTTGAAGTGTTCCTGAGCCCATGTGGTGATATCCTTCACACACTGATGTCGCTTTTTGATGCAGTACCGCCTGAGTGATCGAAGGTCCGTAATATCATCACTTACGTGGGCTGTTCCAAATAAATGTTTGATGAGCATTCCTAAACTTTCCCAGTCTTTTTTGCCACTTGTGCCAGCTTATTTGAAACATGTTGCAGGCATCAAATTCCAAATGAGCTAATATTTGCAAAAAATAACACCAATTTCCAGTTTGAACATTAACTATCTTGTCTTTGCAGTCTATTCAAATGAATATAGGTTGAAAAGGATTTGCAAATCATTGTATTCTGTTTTTATTCACGATTTACACAACGTGCCAACTTCACTGGTTTTGGGTTTTGTATGATGTTTTACTCGTTTTATTACCACACATACTTAAAAGTAGTAAATGGCAGTAAAGGCACATACTTAATAGTCATTGTCAAATTACTGTAATAATGTGATTCATTATAACTAGGGGCTGTCAATTTTAGTGCATCTACTCATGCGATAAACACAAAACATTATTGCATTAATTATGTATAAACACAGATTAATCACACAATGTATTTTGACCTCAAATGCTCTTTTACCTTTAAAGAGAATTGCACTTTTGGAGGGAATTTTGTCTATCATGCACAATCCTTATGTAAGACAAGAACGCATACAATTTTTTTTAATGCATTCTAATTTGTAATGTACGGCAAGTACATTACTAATTTAGCCGCTGACATATGCAGTAACATATTGTGTCATTCTCCCTTCTATTATTTTGTCAAAATTATTAAGGACAAGTGGTAGAAAATGAATTATTATCAACTTGTTCATTTACTGTTAATATCTGGTTATTTTCTCTTTTAACATGTTCCATCTACACTTCTGTTAAAATATAATAATCACTTATTCTTCTGTTGTTTGATACTTTACATTAGTTTTGGATGATACCACAAATGTGGGTATCGATCCGATACCAAGTCGATCATACATTGGTCATAGTCAAAGTCCTTATGTGTCCAGCTACGTATTTCCTGAGTTTATAAACATAATATACATTCAAAAAAAGGGAAAAAGATTTTGTGATGATAAAAAATATCGATGTAATCATTGTAGTATTGACTAGATACGCTATTGCACTTGGTATCATTACAGTGGATGTTAGGTGTAGATCCACCCATGGCGTTTGTTTATATTGTAGCGTCCCGGAAGAGTTGGTGCTGCAGTAAATTCTGGGAATTTGTTCTTAGTGTTTATGTTGTGTTGCGGTGCAAATATTCTCCCAAAATGTGTTTGTTATTGTCGTTTAGTATGGTTTCACTACATGGCACATGTTTATGACAGTGTTGCCGTTGTTCATACGGCCACTTTTAGTGTGACATGTATGGCTTTTGACTAACTATGGTCTTCATTCACTTGTGTTTAGTGTGTTCTAGGTTAAGATAATCGTCTTGATGATCAAAGAACGGACGTAGTGAAGTCTTGTCTTTATCAAGTCTGGAACATTTTTAACACGCTCTATATTGTGACTCCACTGTGCTGTGGTGTGTAGTGAAGCAAGAACAATTATCACTCAACCCTGCATTATCCTGTTATATCTCACATTCTATATTGTGTTATGGAAAAAGGTTTTTATAAACATTACTTAATTTAAAAAATCCCAAAAAAAATTACAAAAATTATACAAAAGAAAATAAATTTTTATGCATATGTACATTTATTAAGTTATAAACATTCATTCATTTTCTTCTTTCCTTCATGGATCTAAACTTGACCGCCGCCGGTATTTGTTTCTATATTTTTATTGTAATATTTTCAGAATGTGTTTGTTCTATTTTTGGCCAAAGTAAGACAAATAAAGCAATCTGAAGTTGTCTTTATTTTTTTAGTTTTAATGCCATGATTTTAATAGTCCGGCCCACGTGTGCACATTTTTTTCCCCCATGCGGCCCCTGAGCCTAAAATGAGTTTGACACCCCTGAACTAAGGTCACTTATTACGATTTGTGGCGAGCAAATATAGTGTACCTGATCCACTTTAGTGACTCATAACAGCTTTAGTCAGTAAAAGGAATTAAGTTCCAAATCCCTATCTAACACTCGGGAATGAAAAATCCTAACCTTAATCTGATTTTCTAAGTATCTAATTATCTGTGAGGTCCAGCCATTTAAACACTGGAAGGATTCAGGGAGGTTTGTACTTGGAGGGGTCCTAGAAGGGCCAAAAATGATGCTGGCAATTATTGTATTATATTTGTCGCCATTGAGACAAGGATTAGTGATTTAGAAGTAATTACAAAACCTCGCCGCCAACATGCTCGTCTGAATTACGTGAGACAACTTCGACGATGGGTGGAGGACCGGTACTTTTTAGAGGCGGTATAGTACCGAATATGATTCATTAGTATCGCGGTACTATACTAATACCGGTATACCGTACAACCCTAGTATCAAGCATCGCCAAATAAGTTTGAACCCTTAGGGTTCCAGATTCCCCCCAAAATAACTTACCTCTAAAGGTCCTGGTGGTACCACAAAGTGTGACGTCTAAATTCTTCGGTCATTTTTGGCCCTTCTCGGACCCCTCCAAGTACAAACCTCCCTGAATCCTTCCTTCCAGTGCTGGACCTCACAGATTAGATACTTAGAAAATCATATAAAGTTAGGATTTTTCATTCCCGAGTGTTCGATAGGGATTTGGAACTTAATTCCTTTTACTGACTAAAGCTGTTATGAGTCACTAAAGTGGATCAGGTACACTGTATTTGCTCGTCACAAATCGTAATAAGTGACCTTAGTTCAGGGGTGTCAAACTCATTTTAGGTTCAGGGGCCGCATGGGGGAAAAATCTGTGCACACGTGGGCCGGACTATTAAAATCATGGCATTAAAACAACAAAAAAAAGACAACCTCAGATTGCTTTTTTTGTCTTACTTTGGCCAAAAATAGAACAAACACATTCTGAAAATATTACAATAAAAATATAGAAACAAATACCGGCGGCGGTCAAGTTTAGATCCATGAAGGAAAGAAGAAAATGAATGAATGTTTATAACTTAATAAATGTACATATGCATAAAAATTAGTTTTCTTTTGTATAATTTTTGTAATTTTTTTTTGGATTTTTTAAATTAAGTAATGTTTATAAAAAACTTTTGCCATAACACAATATAGAATGTGAGATATAACAGGATAATGCATACATTTAGCATTAGTTTTCAAAACGGTTACAAAAAAGTGGGACCCCCAAAAATGTACTGTGGGACCCCATTTTTATGACTTGCTGGGGTCCACCGGGACCCCATTTTTAAAATTCATGGCGCCAAAACTGATGGAGTATTGGTGCGTGCAAAACAGCAGCAGGCGGCTGTGGCCTGTGGGCCGGTTCTAATACTAATCAAATACCATAGATAAATGGGCCTTGACTTTTTGACACATAGGGCTTAGTTGAACAATATTTCAGTCCAAAACACCACATTTATCAATATAAACAAGTTTTGAATAACTATGATTGCATATTACTTACACATACAAAGTCTCCAAGGCAGAAGCTTATTAGGAAGTTTCAAGTCTGCTTCATTAATTCTAAGGTGTCATGACTTAATGAATTATTCTGACTATTAAGTGTAAAAGTGTAAACAAAAACACTTCAAAAGCATACATCTCTCTTAAAGTTAGTGTTTTTAAATATTTACCATTGATCTCACTTGATCAAACATCCTCACATTCCACATGAGAAAATGATAAAAAGTATGTATGATTCCTGATTGTATTGTATTGGATCAATATCAGTATCAGCCAATATACAAGACTCCAATATCGGTAACGTATCAGAAGGTAAAAAGTGGTATCGGTACACCCTTAATTGTGATATATTGCAATATTCTATATGGTTTTGTCACACGTAAAATACAGCTTAAAAACAAGTTGTGTACAAAAGCCAAAACCAGTGAAGTTGGCACGTTGTGTAAATGGTAAATAAAAACAGAATACAATGATTTTCAAATCCGTTTCCACTTATATTCAATTGAATAGACTGCAAAGACAAGATATTTAATGTTCCAACTGAGTAACTTATTTTTGTTGTTGCAAATAATCATTACCTTAGAATTTAATGGCAGCAACACATTGCAAAAAAGTTGGCACAGGGGCATTTTTACCACTGTGTTACATGGCCTTTCCTTTTAACAACACTCAGTAAACGTTTGGGAACTGAGGAGACCAATTTTTGAAGCTTTTCAGGTGGAATTCTTTCCCATTCTTGCTTGATGTACAGCTTAAGTTGTTCAACAGTCCGGGGGTCTGTGTTGTGGTATTTTAGGCTTCATACTGCGCCACATATTTTCAATGGGAGACTGGTCTGGACTACAGGCAGGCCAGTCTAGTACCCGCACTCTTTTACAATGAAGCCACGCTGTTGTTAAAGTTAAAGTTAAAGTACCAATGATTGTCACACACACACTAGGTGTGGCGAGATTATTCTCTGCATTTGACCCATCACCCTTGATCACCCCCTGGGAGGTGAGGGGAGCAGTGGGCAGCAGCGGTGGCCGCGCCCGGGAATCATTTTGGTGATTTAACCCCCAATTCCAACCCTTGATGCTGAGTGCCAAGCAGGGAGGTAATGGGTCCCATTTTTATAGTCTTTGGTATGACTCGGCCGGGGTTTGAACTCACAACCTACCGATCTCAGGGCGGACACTCTAACCACTAGGCCACTGAGTAGGTTGTAACACGTGGCTTGGCATTGTCTTGCTGAAATAAGCAGGGGCGTCCATGATAACGTTGCTTGGATGGCAACATATGTTGCTCCAAAACCTGTATGTACCTTTCAGCATTAATGGTGCATTCACAGATGTGTAAGTTACCCATGCCTTGTGCACTAATTCACCCCCATACCATCACAGATGCTGGCTTTTGAACTTTGCACCTATAACAGTCGGGATGGTTCTTTTCCTCTTTGGTCCAGAGGACACGACGTCCACAGTTTCCAAAAACAATTTGGAAATGTGGACTCGTCAAACCACAGAACACTTTTCCACTTTGCATCAGTCCATCTTAGATTAGCTCGGGCCCAGCGAAGCCAGCAGCGTGTCTGGGTGTTGTTGATAAATGGCTTTCGCTTTGCATAGTAAAGTTTTAACTTGCACTTACAGATGTAGCGACCAACTGTAGTTACTGACAGTGGTTTTCAGAAGTGTTCCTGAGCCCATGTGGTGATATCCTTTACACACTGATGTCGGTTTTTGATGCAGTAACGCCTGAGGGATCGAAGGTGACGGGCATTCAATGTTGGTTTTCAGCCGTTCTGCTTACGAACCTTTTGATGATATTACAGACCGTAGATGGTGAAATCCCTAAATTCCTTGCAATAGCTGGTTGAGAAATGTTCTTACACAAACATCCTGGTTTGTGAATGACTGAGCATTTCACGGAAACTGCTTTTATACCCAATCATGGCACCCACCTGTTCCCAATTAGCCTGTTCACCTGTGGGATGTTCCAAATAAGTGTTTGATGAGCATTCCTCAACTTTTTCAGTCTTTTTTGCCATTTGTGTCAGCTTTTTTGAAATATGTTGCAGGCATCAAATTCCAAATGAGCTAATATTTGTAAAAAATAACAAAGTTTACCAGTTTGAATGTTAAGTATCTTGTCTTTGCAGTCTATTCAATCGAATATAGCTTGAAAAGGATTTGCAAATCATTGTATTCTGTTTTTATTTACCATTTACCCAACGTGCCAACTTCACTGGTTTTGGGTTTTGTATATTATCGTGTTAGAAAAATATCGCGCTATACAGTACTGCCACTTTTGAAAACTATTTTTCAAAAGGACCCGTCATGACAAGTCAGTTTGGCACAATAATAATCAGAACGGAGATGCACCATGGTGTTTATGTCGGTCACCAGGACAGGCCCTCCAGTTCTAAGTACTTTCACCGTTTGGGCTCTCCTCAGCAGCTGTGTGTTTGCTTTATTCAGGTCAAAACATGCAGTCCAAGCAAACATAAAAGAAAACAAGAATCCCCAAAGGAGAGTGAAGGTTTAGCCAAGCAGAACTAAAAGAAAGTGTCTGGGAAAATCCTACAATGACAGAAAGTCTTATCATTTTTGACAAACACCAGCAAAATATGGTGAATAATAGCTCAAATGTGAAAAGTTGCCTTTAACGTCTATTAGGGTTGCGTAATATAGACCATATATGATGTAATTGTATACATTTGGCCGACATCACTTTCAATACTGTTGTTATATCGTGATAAATAATGCATGTTGATGACACTTTCTAGCAATTTAGCGGCTAACTAATCTTTGCCTCCATGGTGGCAAACAATGTAATTTTCTCACAAGTAATATTATCACTGGATGACAAGCTGCAGCCCTTGAATGTTTAAACAGGGGTGGGCGGATCGATTAAAATATAAACGGGAGCGATACAAAGTATAGTATCAGGATATAGTTGCTATTACATACAGTGATTATCATTCATCAAGGATTATTATTTATGATCGCAAAAACGTTTTTTGTCGTTGTTGTTGTAGTTTGTAATTCAGGAAATAACTTTAAGAGAGAAAACCGAAGGATGTTTACGTATTTTGCATAAGTGACTTATTTTTGCTCAAAATGTAATGAAAGGGAATAAGGAACTCATTTAAATATTCAATTGATTTTGTTACACTCCCAACACGTGTTCTAGTATGCAAAGCGAAAGCCATTTATCAACAACACCCAGAAACCACGCCGGCTTGGCTGGGCCCGAGCTCATCTAAGATGGACTGATGCAAAGTGGAAAAGTGTTCTGTGGTCTGACGAGTCTACATTTCAAATTGTTTTTGGAAACTGTAGACGTTGTGTCCTCCGGAACAAAGAGGAAAAGAACCATGCGGATTGTTATAAGCGCAAAGTTGAAAAGCCAGCATCTGTGATGGTATGGGGGTGTATTAGTGCCCAAGGCATGGGTAACTTACACATCTGTGAAGGCACCATTAATGCTGAAAGGTACATACAGGTTTTGGAGCAACATATGTTGCCATCCGAGCAACGTTAATATGGACGCCCCTGCTTATTTCAGCAAGACAATGCCAAGCCACGTTTTACAACAGCGTGGCTTCATAGTAAATGAGTGTGGGTACTAGACTAGCCTGCCTGTAGTCCAGACCTGTCTCCCATTGAAAATGTGTGGCACATTATGAACCCTAAAATTCCACAACTGAGACCCTGGACTGTTGAACAACTTAAGCTGTACATTAAGCAAGAATGGGAAAGAATTCCACCTGAAAAGCTTCAAAAAATTGGTCTCCTCAGTTCCCAAACGTTCACTGAGTGTTGTTAAAAGGAAAGGCCATGTAACACAGTGGTAAAAATGCCCCTGTGCCAACTTTTTTACAATGTGTTGCTGCCATTAAATTCTAAGTTAATGATTATTTGCAAACAAAATTAAGATTCTCAGTTCGAACATTAAATATCTTGTCTTTGCAGTCTATTCAATTGAATATAAGTGGAAAAGGATTTGCAAATCATTGTATTTTTTTTGTATTTACGAATTCCACAACATGCCAACTTCACTGGTTTTGAGTTTTGTGGATTTTAGCATATATCGTTTATACCTGAAGTCTATGCAAATGAAAAACTTCATGTTTCATTTAGTATTGCGCATCATTTAGTTACTGCAAATACATTCAATACTTTTAATTTCTGTGTTTAAAGAAAATATTTATGATGCTACGTTTGCTTTCTGCACCCATCTTCTCAGTTCTCCGTTCTCCTCTTTTGTTTATCAAACCCGTTTTTTTCCCTGCACACTTCCAGACACTCCTTTTCCCTGCGATTTGTCTCTTCTTTCCCGGCGAGAGCGCTGACGCCACACTGTGAGCCACTTAGAGAGCCATCTTTCCGCCTCCTTCCTGCTCTGTTCATTTCACTCCGAACGTCTCCTGTCGCTTTTTCTGCCTCATTACCATCACCAGCGTTTGCAGTCTCTCAATGCTGCTTAGAAATGTTTCATCCGTCGGCTTTTCATTTTGTTTTTCATCACCGATTACCTCGCATTCATCCAAATTCTAGGGCTGAGCGATACTGATGATTTCGATGTTGATTTTTTTAGACAAAAACATTTATATACGATTTTTTTCCCCTACTTTTTAAAGACCCCAATGAGTGCAAATGACAGAGATAATTAAAAAAAAAAGTTCTGCTTTTACAAAACCCAAAACCAGTGAAGTTAGCACGTTGTGTAAATGGTAAATAAAAACAGAATACAATGATTTGCAAATCCTTTTCAACTTATATTCAATTGAATAGACTGCAAAGACAAGATACTTAACGTTCGAACTGGAAAACTTTGTTATTTTTTGCAAATATTAGCTCATTTGGAATTAAATGTTTCAAAAAAGCTGACAAAAGTGGCAAAAAAGACTGAGAAAGTTGAGGAACGCTCATCAAACACTTATTAGGAACATCCCACAGGCATACTTGCCAACCTTGAGACCTCCGATTTCGGGAGGTGGGGGGTGGGGGCGTGGTCGGGGGTGGGGCAGGGCGTGGTTGGGGGTGTGGTTAAGAGGGGAGGAGTATATTGACAGCTAGAATTCACCAAGTCAAGTATTTCATATATATATATATATATATATATATATATATATATATATATATATATATATATATATATATATATATATATATATATATATATATATATCCTGAAAATATGCAAACAAAACTGTGTTTAGATAATTGATACTTAAATAAATAAATCTTAAGGAATATAACATAACTTGGCTTCTGAGAGCTTCAAAATGTAATGAATAAAATGCTTAAGTTGTTGATAAACAAGCAATTATTTTAATAATTAAATATGGTCATTTTAAATGAATTATTATGATCATTTAAAATTTATTATTTCAAATATGTTTATTTTAATGTATAATTCTAATGCCTGGATGTAATAAGGAGTCAGAAAAAATACAAATAAAAATACAATTAATTTTGATGTTTTTAGCAAAATATAGTAAAAATTTATTTAGTTTATCTTTTTTTAAAATTAATAAATATATTTATTTTTAGGTAAGATAAACATAATAATACAATTTATCTCTAGTCTGGATGATTTAGTTCTTGTCACCCTGTTGTCCTCCCGTCATGAAAAAAGGCTGTCCTCACTCAGGTCCGCATGGAGCTGGAAGGGGCGTGGCCTCCAGCTCCGGCTGAAAATCGGGAGATTTTCGGGAGAATATTTGTCCCGGGAGGTTTTCGGGAGAGGCGCTGAATTTCGGGAGTCTCCCGGAAAATTCGGGAGGGTTGGCAAGTATGCCCACAGGTGAACAGGCTAATTGGGAACAGGTGGGTGCCATGATTGGGTATAAAAGCAGCTTCCATGAAATGCTCAGTCATTCACAAACAAGGATGGGGAGAGGGTCGCCACTTTGTCAACAAATGCGTGGGCAAATTGTTGAAGAACAACATTTCTCAACCAGCTATTGCAAGGAATTTCACCATCTCAGGTAAAAGTAATATCAAAAGGTTTGTAAGCAGCAAGGCTGAAAACCAACAATGAATGCCCGTCACCTTCGATCCCTCAGGCGGTACTGCATCAAAAAGCGACATCAGTGTGTAAAGGATATCACCACATGGGCTCAGGAACACTTCATGCTCAGTCATTCACAAACAAGGATGGGGCGAGGGTCACCACTTTGTCAACAAATGCGTGAAAAGGTTCAGAGAATCTGGAGAAATCACTGCACGTAAGCGATGATATTACGGACCTTCAGTCCCTCAGGTGGTACTGCATCAAAAAGCGACATCAGTGTGTAAAGGATATCACCACATGGGCTCAGGAACACTTCATGCTCAGTCATTCACAAACAAGGATGGGGCGAGGGTCACCACTTTGTCAACAAATGCGTGAAAAGGTTCAGAGAATCTGGAGAAATCACTGCACGTAAGCGATGATATTACGGACCTTCAGTCCCTCAGGTGGTACTGCGTCAAAAAGCGACATCGGTGTGTAAAGGATGTCACCACATGGGCTCAGGAACACTTCAGAAAACCACTGTCAGTAACTACAGTTGGTCACTACATCTATAAGTGCAAGTTAAAACTCTACTATGCAATTTTTTTTTAATTAAAAACTGTGCTCAAAAATCATGTGCCTAGTTTTTATGTCACTACCGAAACGCGAGAGTTTTAGTCTAGATTTAGGCCACAGCCCTACATTTTTTACCAGAAAAGGACATGACATTTCTGCCCCTGGCTGCATGGTAAGCAAGTAAATCCATCCATCCATCCATTTTCTACCGCTTGTCTCTCTCCAGCGGGGGGTGCTAGAGCCTATACCAGCTGCATTCGGGCGGAAGGCGGGGTACACCCTGGACAAGTCGCCTTTGGGCATTGCAGGGCCAACACAGATAGACAGACAACATTAACACAATTTAGTGTTGCCAATCAACCTATCCCCAGGTGCATGTCTTTGGAGGTGGGAGGAAGCCGGAGTACCCGGAGGGAACCCACGCAGTCACGGGGAGAACATGCAAACTCCACACAGAAAGACCGTGAGTCCGGGGATTGAAACCAGAACCTCATTTTAATAAAGTTAAATTTAAAGTACCACTGATAGTCACACATACACTAGGTGTGGTGAATTTACTCTCTGCATTTGACCCATCCCCCTGTTCCACCCCCTGGGTGGTGAGGGGAGCAGTGAGCAGCAGCGGTGGCCGCGCTCGGGAATCATTTTGGTGATTTAACCCCCAATTCTAACCCTTGATGCTGAGTTCCAAGCAGGGAGGTAATGGGTCCCATTTTTATAGTCTTTGGTATGACTCGGTTTGAACTCACAACCTACCGATAATTCAAGATTCAAGATGCTTTATTATTGTCCATTCTTTAACATGTACAAGAACTGAAATTAAATTTTTGGCACAGTCCCACTAAGAGCAGACATACGTTACAGGGAGACAAGACGGGACCGCCAACGGATCAGCCACTTATGGCGCTCCTTAAAAAAGGTGGGAAAAAGGTGATATTGGGAAAGGGGGGAAGAGTAAAACATATCAGTCTAAGGCTGGACCCTCGGGAGGGGGTCCAGACTGGGGGATTTGGGGCCATGGAGGCCGGCCTGCTGCTATAAAGCGCTACTCAGCCGTCCATAACCCCGAAGAGGAATTAAGCAGTGGTGGTGAGGGGCGTTGGATGGGGATGGGGAGTGTGTTTGTATATATGCCCATAGTCTTTGGGTGAAGTGTAAATGTTCATAAGCCCAGAGTCGTTCTGCATGCAATGCAAGCAAAGTTCGATTCCCAGGTGTCGTTGAGGAGGGGAGGAGGGAGGGAGGTCAAAAAGCGTCCATCTTCGAAATTCCTCAGGGGATGATTACAGAACAGCCTGTTCTTGTCTCAATGCCATTCGGGGGAGTCAAATCGTAGATAAGGAATTTTGTTTTTTCCCAAACAGGCATTAACAATGCCTTGTCTGTTCTATTCGTCCATGCTGGCTCTCATATCCAAACCTTCCTTTATAGCAAGCTTTTCCATGATGTGATCCATCTTGCGATTCAGTTCAGAAATCGCCACAGACTGTGTTCCTACAGCCCGGCCCAATCCGTCCATTGCGACTAACTAACTCCTTGAGTGGCTGCCATCGTCTTATGAATTTTACGATACACCAGAGCAATGCCCAGCCCAATCAGCAGGTGCCCCACGATCATGCTTCCAAATAGGTAGATGTCTTCCACGTCCTCGATGGAAAGGACTGAGAGGCACATGATTCTCCATTTTTCCCCAGGAATCTCTCACGTACCCCGCAGCAATGGTTCCATCAGGGCAGCCAGGCTCCCCGGAACCTCTTTTCCTCGTCGAAAAGATTGGGTCAATAGAGTCGAGAGTCCAGCTAATCAATTCCATGTCTGATGATTAGATTTGGAGGACAGCGCAAAGAAAGAGGCTTCCAAATAAAAGTTTAGACAAGACAAGACAAAAAAGAGAGAGCAAGCCAGGAAAAAAGAGGAGAAAAAAATACGACCGCCCCTCACCAGAGGCAAGACAGAAAAGGTAAGGCAATCTGCTCCACTTTTCCACATGTTATCAGTTGTACACAGAGTCTTAGTAGATCACATGCAACACGTTTACTGATAGTACATGCAATTTTGTAGTTTGCACACGCTGTTACGCCCGTGGTATTTGGATCTTCGAAGATCGGGCCCTATGTGTATCGGCTGCAGCTCAGTAATAGACTAGACTACTGCAACGCACTTCTTGTCGGGATCCCCAGCAAGAACATCCAGAAGCTGCAATACATACAGAATAGTGCTGCTAGGATCCTGATGACAATGCGGAAATATGACCATATCACACCAATTCTCAAATCCCTTCACTGGCTTCCTGTTCCACTCAGGATTGAATACAAAGTCTCCCTACTAACCCACCAGTGCCTCCATGGAAATGCCCCCCTCTACCTCAAAGAACTACTCACCCCCAAATCCTCCACACGACACCTCCGCTCCGGACAGGCTAACCTCCTCCAACCTCCGAGGACAAAGCTACGAACAATGGGCTTTCTGCTCCGCCGCTCCCAGTCTATAGAACACTCTCCCTGACCACCTGAAGGCACCACAGACTGTGGATGCTTTTAAAAAAGTCTTAAAAACCCTTCTTTTAAAAAAAACATTTTTTCAGATATATGCATACTAGTTCTAGCTATTAGGCTGTTTTAGTATTTATTTTAATTTATTTTAATTATCTTTTTATTTTTATTTTTTTAATACACTGTAGCACTTTGAGGTTGTTTACTCCAGTGTTTTTCAACCTTTCTTGAGGCAAGGCACATTTTTTGCGTTGAAAAAATCCGGAGGCACGCCACAAGCAGAAATCACAAACTTGGTTGACAGTAAAAAATCATTGTCGCAATTGTTGGATATGACCTTAAAGCATAACCAAGCATGCATCAATACAGCTCTTGTCTCGTCTGTCACATCACACCCTGACTTATTTGGACTTTTTTGCTGGTTTTTTTGCTGTTTTCCTGTGTGTAGTGTTTTAGTTCTTGTCTTGTGCTTCTATTTTGGTGGCTTTTTCTCTTTTTTTGGTATTTTCCTGTAGCAGTTTCATGTTTTCCTTTGAGCGATATTTCCTGCATCTACTTTGTTTTTGTTCATATTTCAGTTGTTTTCATCCTTCTTTGTGGCGTGTCATGTCATGTTCGGATGTACAATGTGGACGCCGTCTTTGCTCCACAGTAAGTCTTTGCTGTCGTCCAGCATTCTGGTTTTGTTTACTTTGTAGCCAGTTCAGTTTTAGTTTTGTTCTGCATAGCCTTCCGTAAGCTTCAATTACTTTTCTTAGGGGCACTCACCTTTTGTTTATTTTTGGTTTAAGCATAAGACACCTTTTTACCTCCACGCTGCCTCCTGCTGTTTCCGAGATTTACAAAGCAATTAGCTACCGGCTGCCACCTACTGATATGGAAGAGTATTACACGGTTACTTTGCTGAGCTCTAGACAGCACCGACACTCAACAACAACACATAATTAGCAGATTATAATTACTGGTTTGCAAAAAAATGTTTTAACCCAAATAGGTGAAATTAGATAATCTCCCACGGCACACCAGACTGTATCTCACGGCACACTAGTGTGCCACGGCACAGTGGTTGAAAAACACTGGTTTACTCAATGTAAAGTGCTTTTTACAAATAAAATCTATTATTATTATTAGTAGTAGTAGTAGTAGTAATACAACAGCAGCCTTTTTCTAACACACACATTCTTTTCAAATAATTACCATAAAAACAACACTTAGAAATTCAGTCATTTATTTATTTCATCATAACATTTAAAAGCATTTAAAAAGAGACAAAAATGCCTGTCAGTCTTCATTCAGAGGGGCGGCTTTCTACAACAAAGGTGTACGTATAGGTCTGACCAGGGGCGTCACTAGCTTTTAAGGACAGGGGGGGCTTAGCCCCCAGGAGATGCACAGGATGCGAGCGAGTAGCGCACGAGCACAAAACTTCACAAACGGCTAACAAAGACTAATTCATTGTTATTATCATTTTTTTTTTTTAAATGCACAGGACGAAATGAAATGCTCCCCGGGACGATGGTTTTAACCATTTTTTTCTTTTTCTTTTTATGTATTTATTAATTTTACATTTTATATTAAATGTCTTGGTTTTTCCACCCTCTGAAAGTCCAATGAAATAACAAGCTATAATACACCAGCTATTAATGTAACAATACAATAAAACACATATATTTAATGATGTTTTTTTTTCATTATTTTATGTATATTACTTGATATAGATTCTACAAATGATGTGGGCATTTTTTATATGAACAAGTCCAAGGACCGCAAGCAAGGTCGCAGAGAAAATGCGGACTGGAGTTTGAGTGATGTGGGCATTTTCTATATGAACAAGTGGAATGGATTGGATACCGACACACTAAAGGGGCTCTCTACCTTACGCTATGAAGTGAGGAAACTGAGTGAATAATGACAGGTTATATGATTATTTAAACTCATATTTGGGCCACTTTATAATATGTCGGCATGTATTTGTAAAAAAAATAAAATTAAAAAATAAATAAATATAACACCAAATTATTTAGGGGGGCTTAAGAATATTTTAGGGGGGCTTGAGCCCCCCTAAAATAGGCCTAACAACGCCAATGGGTCTGACTCTGCTGAGTCAGCTTTTCTCTACCTTACGTTACAATTAGAGTGAGTGTGTAGCTTGTCTGCAAAATGTCAGCATGTTTCACAAAGGCCATCAGTTTACCCCCCCAGCCTGCGGGTCACCGCGGGTGTGCACTCACAGACATGAAGCATGCTGACTTGTACGACCGAGCGGGGATGGATGTCTGTTCTGTTGCAACACAATGACTCAAAGCATCACAAATACTTGAGGACGCGGGCCAGGGAGCAAACAAACTGCGAGGGTGGACGGGCAGAGTGGGAGGCAGAAGTAAAGTACTATTCACCAGGCATATGTTCATTTTACTTGAACACATTTTTATAATGGGTTTTATTTTTGTCTTGGGGGCGGGTCGTCAAACTACAGTGGACACTGCTTAATTTGCAACATGTTTATAGCAGTGGCGGGCCGTGCGTTTCTCACCTAGGCCTTCAGAGATGTCCTACTTAGTCCGACTTCACCTCTGAAAATACTGTAATTTATGTCACCACATGGATACAGCTGCAGATACCCACTTGCACACTACTGAGCATTGAAACCCCTCAACAGTGTACAAAATGGTCTATTTGTCCGCGCATTTAACATTTAATAAAACCGCTTCAACAATTAAACTGTCAAAATTAAAAGAATTGGATAAAATAGAGATGTCCGATAATGGCTCTTTTGCCGATATCCGATATGCCGATATTGTCCAACTCTTAATTACCGATTCCGATATCAACCGATACCGATATATACAGTCGTGGAATTAACACATTATTATGCCTAATTTTGTTGTGATGCCCCGCTGGATGCATTAAACAATGTAACAAGGTTTTCCAAAATAAATCAACTCAAGTTATGGAAAAAAATGCCAACATGGCACTGCCATATTTATTATTGACGTCACAAAGTGCATTTTTTTTTTTAACATGCCTCAAAACAGCAGCTTGGAATTTGGGACATGCTCTCCCTGAGAGAGCATGAGGAGGTTGAGGTGGGCGGGGTTGGGAGGGGCGGGGTTGAGTTGTAGGAGGTAGTGGGGGTGTATATTGTAGCGTCCCAGAAGAGTTAGTGCTGCAAGGGGTTCTGGGTATTTGTTCTGTTGTGGTTATGTTGTGTTACGGTGCAAATTTTCTCCCGAAATGTGTTTGTCATTCTTCTTTGGTGTGGGTTCACAGTGTGGCGTATATTTGTAACGGTGTTAAAGTTGTTTATACGGCCACCCTCAGTGTGACCTGTATGGCTGTTGCCTTGCATTCACTTGTGTGTGTGTGAAAAGCCGTAAATATTATGTGATTGGGCCGGCACGCAAAGGCAGTGCCTTTAATGTTTATTGGCGCTCTGTACTTCTCCCTACGTCCGGCGTTTTAAAAAGTTATAAATTTTACTTTTTGTAACCGATACCGATAATGTCCGATATCAAATTTTAAAGCATTTTTCGGCCGATAATATTGGCAGTCCGATACCATCGGACATCCCTAGTATAAAACAAATGAAACATGAAAAAATTAAGAAATAAAGTATTTGAACTCACAATTTGGAGCACCCATTCGACTCCGTATAAGCCAGCGGTACCGCTCGTAGTCGGTAGTTGGTCGTAGTCGGTTGATTCTTGTGAAAGTCGCTTCCGGTGTTGGCCGACCTCGTCTCACAAGATGTAGTTTCTCTTAAGTATCCTTCTTGAAAATGGCCTTGTGAATATATATCTGCCACCTAATCAACATTTTGCTCTCCTTCTTTGTGAGTACCGGTGAGTTTTCTGTGGCTTTCTATGGCTCGTATGGCTCCGGTGCCACTTCCTGTTTTCGCAACTTGTGATTGGATACTCACTTGGGACTCCTAAGTGAGTATCCAATCACAGGAGGCGTAAATGTCAGGGCCAGCTAGAAGGCCTTACAGGTTTTGGAGCAACATATGTTGCCATCAAAGCAACGTCTTTTTCATGGACGCCCCTGCTTATTTCAGCAAGACAATGCCAAGCCACATTTTGCACGTGTTACAACAGCGTGATTTCGTAGTAAAATAGCGCGGGTACTAGACTGGCCTGCCTGTAGTTCAGTCCAGACAATATATGATGTAATTGTATACATTTGGCCGACAATAGCACTTTCAATACTGTTGTTATATCGTGATAAATAATGCATGTTGATGACACTTTCTAGCAATTTAGCGGCTAACTAATCTCTGCCTCCATGGTGGCAAACAATGTAATTTTCTCACAAGTATCATTATCACTGGATGACAAGCTGCAGCCCTTGAATGTTTAAACAGGGGTGGGCGGATTGATTAAAATATAAACAGGAGCGACACAAAGTATAGTATCAGGATATAGTTGATTTTACAAGCAGTGATTATCGTTTATCAAGGATTATTATTTATGACCACAAAAACGTTTTTTTGTCGTTGTTGTTGTAGTTTGTAATTCAGTAAATAACTTTAAGAGAGAAAACCAAAGTACGTTTACGTATTTTGCATAAGTGACTTATATTTGCTCAAAATATGGCTTGTAATGAAAGGGAATTAGAAAATCATTTAAATATTCAATTAATATTGTTACACTGCCATCATGTGTACTACTATGCAAAGCGAAAGCCATTTATCAACAACACCCAGAAACGACGCCGGCTTTGCTGGGCCCGAGCTCATCTAAGATGGACTGATGCAAAGTGGAAAAGTATTCTGTGGTCTGACGAGTCCACATTTCAAATTGTTTTTGGAAACTGTGCACGTCGTCTCCTCCGGAACAAAGAGGAAAAGAACCATCCGGATTGTTATAAGAGCAAAAGCCAGCATCTGTGATGGTATGGGGGTGTATTAGTGCCCAAGACATGGGTAACTTACACATCTGTGAAGGCACCATTAATGCTGAAAGGTACATACAGGTTTTGTAGCAACATAAGTTGCCATCCGGGCAACGTTAAAATGGACCCTCCTGCTTATTTCAGCAAGACAATGCCAAGCCACGTGTTACAACAGCGGGGCTTCATAGTAAATGAGTGCGTGTACTAGACTGGCCTGCCTGTAGTCCAGACCTGTCTCCCATTGAAAATGTGTGGCACATTATGAACCCTAAAATTCCACAACGAAGACCCCGGAGTGTTGAACAACTTAAGCTGTACATCAAGCAAGAATGGTAAATAATTCCACCTGAAAAGCTTCAAAAATTGGTCTCCTCAGTTCCCAAACGTTTACTGAGTGTTGTTAAAAGGAAAGGCCATGTAACACAGTGGTAAAAATGCCCCTGTGCCAACATTTTTGCAATGTGTTGCTGCCATTAAATTCTAAGTGTCATGATCCGTGGCCGGATCATGTTTTGTTTAGTTATGTTCTGTTAGTTTTGGACTCCATAAGTTCCTGTTTTCTGCACTTCTGGGTTTGTTTTGGTTACCATGGTTACTAATTGGTTTCACCTGCCTCTGATTAGTGTTCGACACGTTCACCTGCTGCCGAGCACTAATCAGAGAGGTATTTATTCACGTTGCTCGCCACACTCGGTCTGGCTTCATTCTGTCACGTGTGGGGTCGCAGCTCACTGCGGGGTCGTTCCTCCCAGATACAAACCCCGTTTCCATAAAAATGAAAAAATGAAATGAAAAATGAATGTAATATTTAATATATAATCATGCACACATTATGTAATATTTAATATTTAACCATGTGTACATTATGTAATATTTAGTATATAATCATGTAATATTTATTATATAATCATGTGTACATCAGTCTGAAGTGGCTTGAATTGATTTAATTTAATTTAATGTATTTAAATCTATTTCACTTCACTTTATTTTATTTTGAAATTGTTTTATTTATTAGGACCTTAGCGACGTATACCCGCTATATTAATTATTGTTTGTTTATTGCCAACTGAAATAAAAAGATAATTTTGCTTAGTTCAAATAAAATACCCCTAATTTTTGTATTTTTTTTTTCTTGTTTTTGAACACTGACTTTTTGCAGTGTACACAACTTGCCAACTTCACTGGTTTTGGACCAAAGGTAACATAAGCTTGTCCGTGGGGTTCTTGTTATATTTTTTGCTTTGAAAAATGTAACCGTGAGCAAGTTGCAAACAGCGCCAATAAGTGAAACCATTGCTCCCTGCATGAAGCTGGCCACCCACCAAACAATTAATTTGGTCTCAGTTGTATGTGCTGTTTTTGTTTCTGAGTTATTTAATTTCTTTTTGGGTAAATCAAAGCTCACCGAAGCAAACATTTTTCTCCAAAATAAAAGTTAAAGTTAAAGTACCAATGATTGTCACACACACACTAGGTGTGGCGAAATTATTCTCTGCATTTGATCCATCACCCTTGATCACCCCCTGGGAGATGAGGGGAGCAGTGGGCAGCAGCGGTGGCTGCGCCCGGGAATCATTTTGGTGATTTAACCCCCAATTCCAACCCTTGATGCTGAGTGCCAAGCAGGGAGGTAATGGGTCCCATTTTTATAGTCTTTGGTATGACTCGGCCGGGATTTGAACTCCCAACCTACCGATCTCAGGACGGACACTCTAACCACTAGGCCACTGAGTAGTCAATCTCATTTGTGTGTGCTGGTTTGTGCCTTTTAAAATGACTGATTGTACTGTTCGTCAGACATCAAAGATAACATTTTCCGGAAGTGATGTCATCAGCCCCTGGACATTTTCTGAAATACTGAAATAGTTTTGTTTTATACAGCTATGTTTGTGCTGGTTTGTTAGAATTATCAATCGTTTTTGATTCATTGTAGTTTTTTTCAACTGTGATATGAATTTGAAGAATGTCAAGGGACTAGATTACCTTTGATAGAGCCCACAAAAACAGCACAATCGATCATTTTTCAACAGCCAGTTTTGCATGGAGTGAGGGGCCAACTTGACATACTGTAGGTACAAACCCCGTTTCCATATGAGTTAGGAAATTGTGTTAGATGTAAATATAAACGGAATACAATGATTTGCAAATCATTTTCAACCCATATTCAATTGAATGCACTACAAAGACAACGTATTTGATTTCATGGCTGCAACACGTGTCAAAGTAGTTGGGAAAGGGCCTGTTCCTTACATTGCCTTTCCTTTTAACAACACTCAGTAAACGTTTGGGAACTGAGAAGACACATTTTTTAAGCGTCTCAGGTGGAATTCTTTCCCATTCTTGCTTGATGTACAGCTTAAGTTGTTCAACAGTCCGGGGGTCTCCGTTGTGGTATTTTAGGCTTCATATTGCGCCACACATTTTCAATGGGAGACAGGTCTGGACTACAGGCAGGCCAGTCTAGTACCCGCACTCTTTTACTATGAAGCCACGTTGATGTAACACGTGGCTTGGCATTGTTTTGCTGAAATAAGCAGGGGCGTCCATTGTAACGTTGCTTGGATGGCAACATATGTTGCTCCAAAACCTGTATGTAACTTTCAGCATTAGTGGCGCCTTCACAGATGTGTAAGGTACCCACTAATACACCCCCATACCATCACAGATGCTGGCTTTTCAACTTTGCGCCTATAACAATCCGGATGGTTCTTTTCCTCTTTGGTCCGGAGGACACGACACCCACAGTTTCCAAAAACAATTTAAAATGCGGACTCGTCAGACCACAGAACACTTTTCCACTTTGTATCAGTCCATCTTAGATGAGCTCAGGCCCAACGAAGCCGACGGCGTTTCTGGGTGTTGTTGATAAACGGTTTTCGCCTTGCATAGGAGAGTTTTAACTTGCACTTACAGATGTAGCGACCAACTGTAGTTACTGACAGTGGGTTTCTGAAGTGTTCCTGAGCCCATGTGGTGATATCCTTTACACACTGATATCGCTTGTTGATGCAGTACAGCCTGAGGGATCGAAGGTCACGGGCTTAGCTGCTTACGTGCAGTGATTTCTCCAGATTTTCTGAACCCTTTGATGATATTACGGACCGTAGATGGTGAAATCCCTAAATTCCTTGCAATAGCTGGTTCAGAAAGGTTTTTCTTAAACTGTTCAACAATTTGCTCACGCATTTGTTGACAAAGTGGTGACCCTCACCCCATCCTTGTTTGTGAATGACTGAGCATTTCATGGAATCTACTTTTATACCCAATCATGGCACCCACCTGTTCCCAATTTGCCTGTTCACCTGTGGGATGTTCCAAATAAGTGTTTGATGAGCATTCCTCAACTTTATCAGTATTTATTGCCACCTTTCCCAACTTCTTTGTCACATGTTGCTGGCATCAAATTCTAAAGTTAATGATTATTTGCAAAAAAAAAAAGTTTTATCAGTTTGAACATCAAATATGTTGTCTTTGTAGCATATTCAACTGATTATGGGTTGAAAATGATTTGCAAATCATTGTATTCCGTTTATATTTACATCTAACACAATTTCCCAACTCATATGGAAACGGGGTTTGTACATTAGCTTGTGCTAGTAACGAGTCATTTTTATTAGGGACAGTGCATGAACAAAAAACAAAGGAGCAAACAAATAGCGAGCACACAAAGGCAAACAGTCACACTATACAATAATTCCAGCACCAGACAAGTGAACCAGAAGGAACTTAAATAGGCCTGTTTACCAATGGAAAACAGGTACGCTAGAGGAATACCCTATAGGAACTAAGCAGGAACTACAACACTAAAACTAGAAAGTAGAAGCAGCAGGACCGGAAATGACACCAAACTGTCATGTACAAAACCCAAAACCATTGAAGTTGGCACGTTGTGTAAACCGAAAATAAAAACAAAATACAAATCCTTTTCAACCTATATTCAATTGAATAGACTGCAAAGACAAGATATTTAACGTTCAAACTGGTAAACTTTGTTATTTTTTTGCAAATATTAGCTCATTTGGAGTTTGATGTCTGCAACATGTTTCAAAAAAGCTGGCACAAGTGGCAAAAACGACTGAGAAAGTTGAGGAATGCTCATCAAACACTTATGTGGAACATCCCACAGGTGAACAGGCTAATTGGGAACAGGTGGGTGCCATGATTGGGTGTAAAAGCAGCTTCCATGAAATGCTCAGTCATTCACAAACAAGGACGGGGCGAGGGTCACCACTTTGTCAACAAATGCGTGAGCAAATTTTCGAACAGTTTAAAAACAACGTTTCTCAACCAGCTATTGCAAGGAATTTATGGATTTCACCATCTACGGTCAGTAATATCATCAAAAAGTTCAGAGGATATGGAGAAATCACTGCACGTAAGCGGCAAGGCTGAACACCAGCATTGAATGCCCGTGACCTTCGATCCCTCAGGCAATACTGCGTCAAAAACCGACATCAGTGTGTAAAGGATATCACCACATGGGCTCAGGAACACTTCAGAAAACCAATGTCAGTAACTACAGTTTGTCGCTACATCTGTAAGTGCATGTTAAAACTCTACTATGCAAAGCGAAAGCCATTTATCAACAACACCCAGAAACGCCGCCGGCTTCACTGGGCTCAAGCTCATCTAAGATAGACTGATGCAAAGTGGAAAAGTGTTCTGTGGTCCGATGAGTCCACATTTCAAATTGTTTTTGGAAACTGTGGACGTTGTCCCCTCCGAACCAAAGAGGAAAATAACCATCCGGATTGTTATAGGCGCAAAGTTCAAAAGCCAGCATCTGTGATGGTATGGGGGTGTATTAGTGCCCAAGGCATGGGTAACTTACACATCTGTGAAGGCACCATTAATGCTGAAAGGTACATACAGGTTTTGGAGCAACATATGTTGCCATCCAAGCAACGTCTTTTTCATGGACGCCCCTGCTTATTTCAGCAAGACGATGCCAAGCCACATTCTGCACGTGTTGCAATAGCATGGCTTTGCAAGTCATTGTATTCAGTTTTTATTTATGATTTACACATTGTGCCAACTTCACTGGTTTTGGGTTTTGTAGCATAATGGCAATGACCCTAATATTTCTTCTCATGAACTCCTAAATAATCTTCTTCCATGTCTTGTTTGTGCAGACTAACGATGTGGCAGGAAACACGTGGAATTGGCTCTACTTCATCCCGCTCATCATCATCGGCTCCTTTTTCATGCTCAACCTGGTCCTCGGTGTCCTATCGGGGTAAGTCATCATTTTAAGACTAAATCAACCAGAAATACTTAATTTTTGCACATTTGTTGATGCGTTAATCAATATTTTCATGCCCATCAATATGAAGTGGAAGACATTCCAAAAGAAAAGTGGAATGCTGTGCAAGTGACCTTAACGATATGGGTGTGCCCATACAACTTTTTCAGTTCTGATACGATATTGGAGCCTGGAGTATTGGCCGATATTGATCCGATACAATATCAGCAGAAGTCGCACACACTTTTATTATATTTTAGTGCGGAAAGTTAGAAAAGGTTTGATCAAGTAAAATGAGCCAAACAGAGCCCAATGGTCGGTATGAAAAACACCAACTTATTTATTATTAACCATCGAGAATAAACCAATGCTGAAGTGGATCGGTACTTTGTTGTAATGTTCTCAATAATTCATTAAGTTGAAGGGGAACTGCGGTTTTTTGAGGGAATTTAGCCTATCATCCACAATTCTTATGTTTCTCTTTTCTGTGTATTCTAAACATTAAAAACAATGCAGGTAACGGGGATACAATCTATTCTGCCTATAAAGCCCTCTAAAAACCATCCAAAATCCGCTGTTTTATATACAGTGCATCCGGAAAGTATTTACAGCGCTTCACCTTTTCCACCTTTTGTTATGTTACAGACTTATTCCAAAATGGACTACATTCATTTTTGTCCTCAAAATTCGACACACAATTCCCCATAATTACAATGTGAAACCGTTTTTTTAAAGACATTTTAGCAGCTTTATTAAAAATGAAAAACTACAAAATCAAATGTACAAAAGTATTCACTAGAGATGTTCGATAATGGCTTTTTTTGCTGATGTCCGATATTGTCCAACTCATAATTACAGATTCCGATATCAACCGATACCGATATATACAGTCGTGGAATTAACACATTATTATGCCTAATTTTGTTGTGATGCCCCGCTGGATGGGGGGCGGGGTTTGGTGGTAGCGGGCGGTGTATATTGTAGCGTCCCAGAAGAGTTAGTGCTGCAAGGGGTTCTGGGTATTAGTTCTGTTGTGTTTATGTTGTGTTACGGTGCGGATGTTCTCCTGAAATGTGTTTGTCATTCTTGTTTGGTGTGGGTTCACAGTGTGGCACATATTTGTAACAGTGTTAAAGTTGTTTATACGGCCACCCTCAGTGTGACCTGTATGGCTGTTGACCAAGTATGCTTTGCATTCACTTGTGGGTGTGAAAAGCCGTAGATATTATGTGACTGGGCCGGCACGCGAAGGCAGTGCCTTTAAGGTTTATTGGCGCTCTGTACTTCTCCCTACGTACGTGTACCACTCCGTACAGCGGCGTTTTAAAAAGTCATGAATTTTAATTTTTTTTAATTTATCGGCCGATCGCATCGACAGTCCGATCTCTAGTATTTATTGATAAACGAACAAAAAGCGAGAGCAACGGGGAAGTGCTCTGACCAAACAAAACAAAATGCAAAACACTTACGGTAAATGTGGAGCAGACGGCATCCACGCGTACGCGTGTAATTGCAAAAAGCAAAAAAAGGATTCATCAACGAATAGGGAATTGAAAACATTATGTCTCAACAAAGAATGGTGGCTCACACTCAACTTAAATATAACTAATTGCTAACGGAAAGCGGGTGAGGGGAAATGCTCTGTGACAAAAGTGAAGCAGCCACCTAAAAACACTGGCAAAACCGGAAGAGCCACCAAAATAAAAGTACGGGACAGGAACTAACACAAAACACCGGAGAACACCAACAAAAAGGCACGGCCTGGTGTAATCAGCCGTGGCAGAATACCCCCCGACCCCCCCCCCCCCCCCCCAACAAAACGGATACCATACGTTCTAGAAAGCGAGGAGACGATGATGACGGCGCCGGAGACGGCCCGCCGGAGACGATGATGACAGTGCCGTGGGACGGCCTGCCGGAGACAAAAATGACAGCGCCGTGGGACAGCCCGCCACAAACGCAGAAGGGCAGCTGGGTCGGAGGCATTGGAGCCGCTGAAGACGAAGATGGTGGTGGCGTCGGCAAAGGACCCGCTGAAGATGAAGATGGCGGCCGCACAGTGTCCGCTGGCAAGGCGGGCGAGACGGGCGATCACGGAATGGCCACCTTCTTGGCTGACGAGGGGGCCGACGTGAGCGACGCCAGAACCCTAGCAGCGAAAAGTCCTATGCCCAAGTCCTGGTCGTCGCTGCTGTTGGCACAAAGGGCATCCATGAATTGGCCACTGAGGGAGCCGCGTGCGGGCGCCTGATGGCCGCCTGTGCGGCATGCCAGCTGGTAGTCGTGGAAGCGACGATATTGGAGACTATGATGACGGCGCCTTGTGACGGCCCGCCGGAGACGATGATGACAGTGCCGTGGGACGGCCCGCCGGAGACAAAGATGACGGCGCCGTGGGACAGCCCGCCGCAAACGTATAAGGGCGGCTGGGTTGGAGGCATTGAAGCCGCTGAAGACGAAGATGGTGGTGGCGTCGGCAAAGGACCCGCTGAAGACGAAGATGGCGGCCGCACCGTCGGTGTCTGCAGAGCGGGAGACGAAGATGGCGGCTGCACCGCAGGAGATGAAGACGGCGGCTGCACAGTCGGTGTCTGCAGCGCAGGAGCAGCATGTGGCAGGAGGACAGGAGGTTGCGGCGGAGGCGACTCCAGGACAGGATGCGGCGGCGACGCTTGGGCTGAAGAATGCTTCGCTGTGGCCATTAGTGCCACGATCCTCTCCAGCCGCTGGGTCAGGGAAATCTCCTCAGGGTCACTTACTGGCTGAATAACTTTTGCCACAGGATTAGTCACCGGCAGCCTAGCCACTGCAGGAGGTAGCAGCCTGGCTGGGTGCAGCTGTGCCTCGCCAGTTGCACAGCTGCCTAGCCCCCCTCAGGAAGCGGATACCAGACGCTGTCCCTGGTTTGAGGGAGGATCACCCGACCCACTAACAAAAAGGCAGGTGACAGTGGGCATGTTTTTCAGCGGCAGGAACTGGGAGACTAGTCAACATAGAGGGAAAGATGAATGCAGTAACGTACATAGACTTCCTCCATGAAAACCTGCTCCAAACGCTCCTGAAGTCAGACTGGGGCCCCGGTTCATCTTTCAGCAGGACAACGACCCAAAGCACACAGCCAAGATATCAAAGGAATGGCTTCAGAACAGCTCTGTGCATGTCCTTGCATGGCCCACTCAGAGCCCAGACCTGAATTCGATTGAACATCTCTGGAGAGATCTGAAAATGGCTCTGCAATGACACTTTCTATCTAGCCTGATGGAGCTTCAGAGGTGCTGCAAAGAAGAATGGCTGAAATTGCCCAAAGATAGGTGTGTCAAGCTTGTGGGATTGTATTAAAAAGACTTGAGGCTGTAATTGCTGCCAAAGTTGCATCAAAGGCTGTGAACACTTATTGTATGTGCATGTGATTATTAGTTTTTCTTAGATTTCTTAGTTAAAAAAAACTAAATAACAGTTTCACATTGTTATTATGGGGTATTGTGTGTAGATTTTTAAGGACACAAATTCATTTAATACATTTTAAAATAAGGCTGTGATGAGAGATGTCTGATAATATCGGACTGCCGATATTATCGGCCGATAAATGCTTTAAAATGTATTATCGGAAATTATCGGTATCGGTTTCAAAATTATCGGTATCGGTTTCAAAAAGTAAAATCTATGACTTTTTAAAACGCCGCTGTGTACACGGACATAGGGAGAAGTACAGAGCGCCAATAAACCTTAAAGGCACTGCCTTTGTGTGCCGGCCCAATCACATAATATCTACGGCTTTTCACACATACAAGTGAATGCAATGCATACTTGGTCAACAGCCATACAGGTCACACTGAGGGTGGCCGTATAAACAACTTTAACACTGTTACAAATATGCGCCACACTGTGAACCCACACCAAACAAGAATGACAAACACATTTCGGGAGAACATCCGCACCCAAACACAACATAAACGCAACAGAACAAATACCCAGAACCCCTTTGCAGCACTAACTCTTCCGGGACGCTACAATATACACCCCCCACCCCTCCTCCAACCCCGCCCACCTCAACTTCCTCATACTCAGGAGAGCATGTCCCAAATTACAAGCTGCTGTTTTCAGGCATGTTAAAAAAAAATAATGCACTTTGTGACATCAATAATAAATATGGCAGTGCCATGTTGGCATTTTTTTTCCATAACTTGAGTTGATTTATTTTAGAAAACCTTGTTACATTGTTTAATGCACTCAGCGGGGCATCACAACAAAATTAGTCATAATAATGTGTTAATTCCACGACTATGTATATCGGTATCGGTTGATATCGGAATCGGTAATTAAGAGTTGGACAATATCGGAATATCGGATGTCGGCAAAAAAGCCATTATCGGACATCTCTAGCTGTAACATAACAAAATGTGGAAAAAATGAAGGGCTGTGAATACTTCCCCAATGCACTGTACACGCTGTACGTACATATATAGTGTGGTGACAGGCACATGCACGATAACATGCAATATTTACAGTATTTTGTTGTTATGCACTAAACGTTTCAAAAAATAAACAGTCACTTGCGAAGTCTGTACTCATTGGGATTGAGCTGACTGATGGGATGTTGTTACTTTCTTGAGCTGCTAAATTCAGAATAATACTCTCTCTTCAATCAATCACTCAATCAAATGTTATTTATATAGCCCTTAACGACAAGTGTCTCAAAGGGCTGCACAAGCCACGACGACATCAGCTATTCATCAGCTATTCAATGCTTCATAGAGATGTTGCCATGGTCTGCTGCAGTCCAGTTAAGTTGGTAGTGTGTACATTAGACTTTTAAAGTTGACCAACTTTCCCGGCTTGGTGCCACAACCAGGGGCTGAGCGTCAGAGGGGGGCTCGGATCAGACCCAAAACCTACCCGGAGCGGGCCTCTTCCACGGCTTGGGCCCGCAGGAGCTCGGAGGATGCAAACAGTTTTATTCTAATCACCACTAATAATAGCGCTGGTTGTATGTGGGCTTATACTGTAGGTTGTCCCAGTCAGGATGAGTCATGGTTACTTAAAAACTTCAAAAATATTGCACAAGTAAACACTCTGCAGGACTGCTGGTATCGGAGATCATAGCACACAAGACCGTGTAATCCAGGGCTGTCAAACTCATTTTAGATCGGAGGCCACATAGAGAAAAATCTACTCCCAAGTGGGCAGGACTGGTAAAATCACGGCACGATAACTTAAAAATAAAGACAACTTTAGATTGTTTTCTTTTTTTTAAAATAGAAACAAGCACATTCTGAAAATGTACAAATCATAATGTTGTTGTTTTTATTACACTTTCATGTTGCAGTTGTGAAGTGAAGATAAGTGAATTATATTTATATAGTGCTTTTCTCTAGTGACTCAAAGCGCTTTACATAGTGAAACCCAATATCTAAGTGACATTTAAACCAGTGTGGGTGGCACTGGGAGCAGGTGGGTAAAGTTTCTTGCCCGAGGACACAACGGTAGTGACTAGGATGGCGGAAGCGGGGATCGAACCTGCAACCCTCAAGTTGCTGGCACGGCTGCTCTACCAACCGAGCTAGACCGCCCCAATGTATATATGATGTCCGATATTCCGATATTGTCCAACTCTTAATTACCGATTCCGGTATCAACCGATACCGATATATACAGTCGTGGAATTAACACATAATTATACCTAATTTTGTTGTGATGACCCGCTGGATGCATTAAACAATGTAACAAGGTTTTCCAAAATAAATCAACTCAAGTTATGGAAAAAAATGCCAATTTGGTACTGCCATATTTATTATTGAAGTCACAAAGTGCATTATTTTTTTTAACATGCCTCAAAACAGCAGCTTGGAATTTGAGACATGCTCTCCCTAAGAGAGCATGAGGAGGTTGAGGTTGGGCGGGGTTGAGGTGTGTGTGGGGGGGGGGGGGGGGGGGGGCAGGTTAGGGGGTAGTGGGGGATGTATTTTGTAGTGTCCTGGAAGAGTTAGTGCTGCAAGGGGTTCTGGGTATTTGTTCTGTTGTGTTTATGTTGTGTTACAGTGCGGATGTTCTCCCGAAATGTGTTTGGTGTGGGTTCACAGTGTGGCGCATATTTGTAACAGTGTTAAAGTTGTTTATACGGCCACCCTTAGTGTGACCTTTATGGCTGTTGACCAAGTATGCCTTGCATTCACTTGTGTGTGTGAAAAGCCGTAGATATTATGTGATTGGGCCGGCACGCAATGGCAGTGCCTTTAAGGTTTATTGGCGCTCTGTACTTCTCCCTACGTTCGTGTACACAGCGGCGTTTTAAAAAGTCAAACATTTTACCTTTTGAAACCGATATAAACTATTACCACTACACTAGTAATATCGGAAATTATTGGTATCAGTTTTTTTATTATCAGTATCGGGTTTTTTTTGTTTGTTTTTAGGTTTTTTTTATTAAATCAACATAAAAAACACAAGATACACTTACCGTACAATTAGTGCACCAACCCAAAAAACCTCCCTCCCCCATTTACACTCATTCACCCAAAAGGGTTGTTTCTTTCTGTTATTAATATTCTGGTTCCTACATTATATATCAATATATATCAATACAGTCTGCAAGGGATACAGTCCGTAAGCACACATGATTGTGCGTGCTGCTGGTCCACTAATAGTACTAACATTTAACAGTTACTTTTACTAATTTTCATTAATTACTAGTTTCTATGTAACTGTTTTTATATTGTTTTACTTTCTTTTTTATTCAAGAAAATGTTTTTAATTTATTTATCTTATTTTATTAATTTTTTTAAAAAGTACCTTATCTTCACCATACCTGGTTGTCCAAATTAGGCATAATAATGGGTTAATTCCACGACTGTGTATATCGGTTGATATCGGTATCGGTAATTAAAGAGTTGGACAATATCGGAATATCGGATATCGGCAAAAAGCCATTATCGGACATCCCTATAAAAAATGCATCTTAGATAGTTGATAGTTCAAAAAGACGTACCGTATTTTTCGGACTATAAGTCACAGTTTTTTTCATAGGTTGGCCGGGCTCCAGTGCCACTTATATATGTTTTTTTCCTTTTTTATTATGCATTTTCGGCAGGTGCGACTTATACTCCAAAAAATACGGTACATGAATCGTCTTCCGTGATCCCGGATCTAAATTCTGTCAAGTAACTCTGTCTGACTCACTGCCATTAGCCAGCTAAATCTGAATGAAAGCCAACATGAGTCAATGATGGTCTGAATGTCCTGGAAGCAGGAGCTTTTTGACATTTAGTTACAGAAAGCCTTTTAGCTTAATGCAAGCAGTGCCGTTTGCATGCTTCTAGAGTTATTGATTGATAAGTATAATGCACTGAAAACCACTAGTAATCTCTTGTGGCTCACATGACTCAGATTTTTCTCACAAATGACACATCTTGGGTATGATGGAGGATTGGAGATAATGGCACTTTTGACACTGAATTGAATGACAAGGTCTCAGCTATCACACCATGTCTCAGTTAATACAGTTCTACCCCGGGATACAAGTGCCAATTCTGCAAGTTTTGCGCTATAAAAGCCGTCACTTGGGTAATTGTTACGTTTTAAAATTGCGAGCAAAAATTTGAGTTACGAGCTTCCCCACCATGAGTTGCCGTGCTGAATGTCACATTGAACCTCAGAAGATCTGAACAAAACATTAGGGCTTACTCGTTAGCATTAATTGATAACTTTGTTTTTAACGAGCACGGGAAGGAAGAAAGTGAGCGTGAAGGACGGTGGATGTTATTGTTTGTATTTGTTCATTTGAAGGACAATGTGCAGATACATTAAGAAGATAGCTGCACCACACTGCAAAAAGTCAGTGTTCATAAACAAGAAAAAAAAAAAAAAAATTAAATTAGGGGTATTTTATTTGAACTAAGCAAAATTATCTGCCAATAGAACAAGAAAATTTGGCTTGTCAAGACTTTCCAAAACAAGTAAAATTAGCTAACCTCAATGAACCCAAAAATACCTTAAAATTAGAGATGCGTTAAAATGTAATATCGGAAATTATCGGTATCGTTTTTTTTTTTATTATCGGTATCGTTTTTTTAATTTTTTAATTTTATTAAATCAACATAAAAAACACAAGATACACTTACAATTAGTGCACCAACCCAAAAAACCTCCCTCCCCCATTCACACTCATTCACACAAAAGGGTTGTTTCTTTCTGTTATTAATATTCTGGTTCTTACATTATATATCAATATATATCAATACAGTCTGCAAGGGATACAGTCCGTAAGCACACATGATTGTGCGTGCTGCTGGTCCACTAATAGTACTAACCTTTAACAGTTAATTTGACTAATTTTCATTAATTACTAGTTTCTATGTGTCATGTCTGTGTGATCATGTTTTGTTTTAGTTATGTTCAGTTTTGTTTTTGGACTTTTTGTGCACTTTTGTTGTTTTGTCACCATAGCAACCATTAGTTTTCACCTGTCACGTCACGCACCTGTTTCACGTTTTGAGTCACGCACCTGCTTTCACTAATCATGTCTATAGTATTTAAGTTCATTGTTTTCAGTTCGTCGTTCTGACGACATCCCACATTCATACCCCTGTCACACTCTGTCTACCTCTGCGCACTTCATGCCATGTCCAAGTAAGTTTTTTCTATTAATGCCACAGTTAGTGTTTTTGTTTAATTGTTCACAGTTTTTTGCCCACGTGCAAGTCTTTTTGTTTCGTTAGTCAAGTTTGTACATCCGCCTTGAGCGCGCTTTTTGTTCCTTTGAGTGTTATAAATAAATATGTATTTACCTTCACGCCATGACCAGTCCAGCTTTACTTGCATCTCGGGAAAACAAACACACCATAGTCCACGTCCTGACACTATGTAACTGTTTTTATATTGTTTTACTTTCTTTTTTATTCAAGAAAATGTTTTTAATTTATTCATCTTATTTTATTTTATTATTAGTTTTAAAAAGTACCTTATCTTCACCATACCTTGTTGTCCAAATTAGGCATAATAATGTGTTGATTCCACGACTGTATATATCGGTATCGGTAATTAAAGAGTTGGACAATATCGGAATACCGGATATCGGCAAAAAGCCATTATCGGACATCCCTACTTAAAAAAAAGTATATTCTCACTAATAACAACTGTACTACAATATGAGTACGTATTTTCTATTGTTTTATTGAAAATAAAACAGCAAAGTCCATTTGGCTGTCATCTGTTTTAATATGAGACACAATTGTGTCAAAGTCATGATATATTTTTTTATGCTTGAAGTAAGAAATTATTACTTTAAAAAAGTAGTTTTATACTTGTGAGTGTTGATGACACAGCTTTGCAACAGTTGATATTCTAATTTCAAGCATGTTGTACTCAATATAGGTCATAAAATCTTAGCAACAAGCTGTAATGTCTTACTGAGATCATTTAGGACCAAAACCCTTAAAACAAGTAAAACAAGTAAAACACTCTAACATAAAATCTGCTTAGTGAGAAGAATTATCTTATCAGACAGAAAATAAGCAAATATCACCCTTATTTGAGATATTTAATCTTACTTAAATTTCAGTTTTTGCAGTGCAGATTTGGCACCATGCCAATTTCCATCTGTAGTCCCTTTATGGTGCATCTAATATCCATCCATCCATTTTCTACCGCTTTTCCCTTTTCGGGGTCGCGGTGGGTGCTGGAGCCTATCTCAGCTGCATTCGGGCGGACCTCGAAGCAATTTTTATTTGGTACATGGTGTAATGATAAGTGTGACCAGTAGATGGCAGTCAAACATAAGAGATTCGTGTAGACTAATTTAATTATGGATGTTAGATGCACCACAATTGTCTATCATTATGTATTTTCAATATTGTTGAGTATTTGCAATCCTTTCAATCTGATTTTGCTTACCGACCTCGAAGCAATTTTATTTGGTACACGGTGTAATGATAAGTGTGACCAGTAGATGGCAGTCAAACATAAGAGATACGTGTAGACTAATTTAATTGTGGTGCATCTAACATCCATGATTAAATTAGTCTACACGGATCTCTTATGTTTGACTGCCATCTACTGGTCTCACTTATCATTACACCATGTACCAAATAAACTTGCTTTGAGGTCGGTAAGCAAAACCAGAGAGATACGTGTAGACTAATTTAATTGTGATGCATCTAACATCCATAATTAAATTAGTCAACACAGATCTCTTATGTTTGACTGCCATCTACTGGTCACACTTATCATTACACTATGTACCAAATAAAATTGTTTCGAGGTCGGTAAGCAAAACCAGAGAGATACGTGTAGACTAATTTAATTGTGATGCATCTAACATCCATAATTAAATTAGTCTACACAGATCTCTTATGTTTGACTGCCATCTACTGGTCACACTTATCATTACACCATGTACCAAATAAAATTGCTTCGAGGTCGGTAAACAAAACCAGAGAGATACGTATAGACTAATTTAATTGTGGTGCATCTAACATCCATGATTAAATTAGTCTACATGGATCTCTTATGTTTGACTGCCATCTACTGGTCTCACTTATTACACTATGTACCAAATAAAATTGCTTCGAGGTCGGTAAACAAAACCAGAGAGATAAGTGTAGACTAATTTAATTGTGATGCATCTAACATCCATAATTAAATTAGTCTACATAGATCTCTTATGTTTGACTGCCATCTACTGGTCGCACTTATCATTACCGTACACTATGTACCAAATAAAATTGTTTCGAGGTCGGTAAGCAAAACCAGATTAAAAGGATTGAAAATACACAACAATATTGAAAATACATAATTAGACTTAGACTTAGACTTAGACTCAGACTTAGACTTCCTTTTATTGTCATTCAAATTTGAACTTTACAGTACAGATAAGAACAAAATGTTGTTGCATTCGCTCATGGTAGTGCAGGACAAAAAAGCAATAAGGTGCAGATATAAATAAATAGATTACTGTACAGATAAATATATTGCACTTTTGCATATGCATCCACGTTTATGGATGTATGTTATATTGTCTTGTATTGTCTATAATGATAGACAATTTAAAATACAAGTACAATGCATAGAGGGTATGTGAATTACAAATCATATTCATTGAATTAAAGACAGAAATAATCAAAAACATTGCATAGAGGGTAGTAAGCTGACTTGGTGAAGCAGTTGGAGCATAGCACCGCGAGTCTGCACCATACTGAAGCAGAATGAGTCCATAACTTCAGCCAAAGACGTTAAAATGATATGTAAATGATGCAATGCCTTACTGCATACATCCGCAGCCATCGAACAAGTCTCACTTAAATTCAAATACATAAATTAAAGAGGCATCAAGAATCAATTTATATTTCAATTGTAGCCACTGAATCCTACTCGAATCGAGAGGTGCTCAAAGAATCCCACCTTTTATGCTATATGCTATGTACCCCAATGGTCAGTTCTGGGTCAAAACTATTCAACCTACCGTATTTTCCGGACCATAGGGCGCACCGGATTATAAGGCGCACTGCCGATGAATGGTCTAGTTTCGATCTTTTTTCATATATAAGGCACACCAGATTATAAGGCGCATTAAAGGAGTCTTATTATTATTATTATTATTATTTTATTTCTAAATGGAAAACACTACCTTGTGGTGTACATAACATGTAATGGTGGTTCTTTGGTCAAAATATTGCATAGATTATGTTTTACAGATCATCTTCAAGCCGCTTTCTGACAGTTGCTTCCGAATGCGCCGTTTTGTGGGCGGTCTTATTTACGTGGCTCGCCTTCGACAGCGTCTTCTCCCCGTCATCTTTGTTGTAGCCGTGTAGCGTGCAAGGACGGGAGTGGAAGAAGTGTCAAAAGATGAAGCTAACTGTTTTAATGACATTCAGACTTTACTTAAATCAATAACGGAGCAGCGTCTCCTCATCCAGAAACAACAACACCGGAAATGTGTCCCTTGAAAAACCGTCCGACCAGAATTTTCTAATAACTAAAGTTCCTTGGGTGAATAATGTAAACTCACTACACCAGTATGTTTTAGCGCTTTCATGGTGAGTTTACTGACAGATATAAGTAAGAACTTTACACTGCTTTATATTAGAAATGGCAACAGTAGAGGATGAATGTGCCATAACAAGAAGATAGAGAAAAAGAAGAAACTTATTGACTACAGCGTCGTCACGAACTACAATGGCAGACGCGCGCAATTTTATAGGATTTATGCAGGTCCCAAATACAGATCAGCAGGTACCAGAAGGTAAGAAAAGTTGCTTTTGCACAATATTGTGAAACAAAACACCAGATAATATGTCTTACCTTATACACACACCATAATAATACTCGTATGTTGAAGCACAGTACAATCCATCAAGCGGTGCGGATTCAGAGCTTACCAAAGTCATACTCAAACATTTTGATTGATTTTTAAGCGCCGTGTGTAATGTTCTATATTTTCAATGGAACATATAAAATGTTGGTGTTGTTTACTTGAGTCATATTGCCAGGGGCGCCGAAAAGGGGGGGTAAAGGAGACGGATTCTAGGGGCCCATGATGGAGGGGGGCCCAGAGGGGCCCCTAATGATGATGAAATTATAATACAGAAAAAAATAATGACACTGTGTTGGGGGCCCTGTAAAGATTCTTTTCATGGGGCCCAAAATCCCTAGCGGCGCCCCTGCATATTGCCATCATATTGCAGTCTACACGTATCTCTTATGTTTGACTGCCATCTACTGGTCACACTTATCATTACACCATGTACCAAATAAAATTGCTTCAAGGTCGGTAAGCAAAACCAGAGAGATACGTGTACACTAATTTAATTGTGGTGCATCTAACATCCATAATTAAATTAGTCTACACAGATCTCTTATGTTTGACTGCCATCTACTGGTCACACTTATCATTACACTATGTACCAAATAAAATTGCTTCAAGGTCGGTAAGCAAAACCAGAGAGATACGTGTAGAGTAATTTAATTGTGATGCATCTAACATCCATAATTAAATTAGTCTACACGGATCTCTTATGTTTGACTGCCATCTACTGGTCACACTTATCATTACACCATGTACCAAATAAAATTGCTTCGAGTTCGGTAAGCAAAATGAGAATTAGTGTTATAAGGGTTATAAGGTACACTGTCGAGTTTTGAAGGAAAACAAATGATTTTAAGTGCGCCTTATAGTCCGGAAAATACGGTATGTATTAACAACATCTGTAAAGGCACAACATCTTACAAAAAGTCAGGATTGGGCAACAGAAGCAGAGAGGAGTTGCTGAGCGTTGTAAAAGTCGTTTAATGCTCAATAAGGGATGGACATAAAAAAAAAATGGCAGTGGCGGGAGCAGCCAGGGCCACAAAGCAACAATAAAAATTAACAAAGATATCCGAATGGAAGGCAGGGAGATAACTGAGCAAACTTGCAAAATAGCAAAAAAAAAACACCAGAAAATACTAGGAGCTCAGGAAGGATTAGGAAATAAACTGGAGAGCGTTGTTTGGGTCCTGCATAATTTCCAGGGATTGGTTCAATTTGTGTTAAATTTGGAATTCCTGGAGGAAACAATTCTGTAACATTTCCACAGAGAGTTTGCCAAAGAGAGGGAGCGTGTGGAGAAGAGGCAAGAATTCTTGAAGCTTCGAAGGCAGCAACAAATTGAAAGAGAGCTCACTGGATACTTAGAATGGATCTGCAAAGCTGGTGAGACAAAATCCTCTTGACGTATTTTCAATATTTTTAGTGCATGAAAATCACCAACATTGACGGAAATATTATCCGTTGTTCCCCCAGAGGAGGTGTTGCTGGAGGAGGAGGATGAAATTGCGGAGGAGAAGTCGCCATTGGATGGAGCGTGGTACAAGAGGAAACAAAACCTGCCAGGTGATTTTGAACTTTCAAATACTCAATTATTTTTCAGAGCTGTATTTGTTTGATCAAAGTTTCACTCTCATGCCTAAAGTGGTTTTCAGAGGTTGCCTAAGTCAAGTCTTTTATATAGTGGAGATCATCATGGTCAATATACTGTATGAAAACTAGTTAGCCATGTGGACATGCCATCAATGATCGTGTGAGCTTTAAAGAGGTCACTATAAATATTCTTTACAAAACCAGTGAAGTTGGCACATTGTGTAAATCGTAAATAAAAACAGAATGTTTGCAAATCCTTTTTCAACCTATATTCAATTGAATAGAATGCAAAGACAAGATACTTAACGTTCAAACTGGGAAATTTTGTTATTTTTTGCAAATATTAGCTCATTTGGAATTGGATGCCAGCAGCGTGTTTCAAAAAAGCTGGCACAAGTGGCAAAAAATACTGAGAAAGTTGAGGAATGCTCATCAAACACTTATTTGAAACATCTCACAGGTGAACAGGTTAATTGGGAACAGGTGGGTGCCATGATTGGGTATAAAAGCAGCTTTCTAAAAAATGCTCAGTCATTCACAAACAAGGATGGGCCGAGGGTCACCACTTTGTGAACAGATGCGTGAGAAAATTGTCCAACAGTTTAGAACAACATTTCTCAACCAGCTATTGCAAGGAATTTAGGGATTTCACCATCTACGGTCCGTAATATCATCAAAAGGTTTAAAGAATCTGGAGAAATCACTTCAGATATTACGCACCTTCGATCTCTCAGGCGGTACTGCATCAAAAAGCGACATCAGTGTGGAAAGGATATCACCACATGGGCTCAGGAACACTTCAGAAAACCACTGTCGGTAACTACAGTTTGTCGCTACATCTGTAAGTGCAAGTTAAAACTGTACTATGCAAAGCGAAAGCCATTTATCAACAACACCCAGAAACGCCGTCGGCTTTTCTGGGCCTGAGCTCATCTAAGATGGACTGATACAAAGTGGAAAAGTGTTCTGTGGTCTGACGAGTCCACATTTCAAATTGTTTTTGGAAAATGTGGACGTCGTGTCCTCCGGACCGAAGAGGAAAAGAACCATCCGGATTGTTATAGGCGCAAAGTTGAAAAGCCAGCATCTGTGAGGGTATGGGGGTGTATTAGTGCCCAAGACATGGGTAACTTGCACATCTGTGAAGGCGCCATTAATGCTGAAAAGTACATACAGGTTTTGAAGCAACATATGTTGCCATCCAAGCAACGTTACCATGGACGCCCCTGCTTATTTCAGCAAGACAATGCCAAGCCACGTGTTACATCAACGTGGCTTCATAGTTAAAGAGTGCAGGTACTAGACTGGTCTGCCTGTAATCCAGACCTGTCTCCCATTGAAAATGTGTGGCGCATTATGAAGCCTAAAATACCACAACGGAGACCCCCAGACTGTTGAACAACTTAAGCTGCACATCAAGCAAGAATGGGAAAGAATTCCACCTGAGAAGCTTAAAAATGTGTCTCCTCAGTTCCCAAACGTTTACTGAGTGTTGTTAAAAGGAAAGGCCATGTAACACAGTGGTGAACATGCCCTTTCCCAACTACTTTGGCAGGTGTTGCAGCCATGCAATTCTAAGTTAATTATTATTTTCAAAAAAAAAAAAAAGTTTATGAGTTTGAACATCAAATATCTTGTCTTTGTAGTGCATTCAATTGAATATGGGTTGAAAAGGATTTGCAAATCATTGTATTCCATTTATATTTACATCCAACACAATTTCCCAACTCATATGGAAACGGGGTTTGTGATTGAGTAAATGTAGCCTGTGAGAGTAATGTGTATAGCAGGATTAAGTCTGAACCATTTATTGTAAAAAATAAAAACAAATAAATTATTTGACAGATTGATATCAATATTTGGATGGACCCGCCCATACTTTTGGACAATACAAAGTTTTATGTCCTAACAACATTTTTTTTCCGTTGTGAGCAAAACATCCACATAAATAACAGTGTCGTAATTCATTAATACCATGTTTCTCTTCCTGCAGTCCTAAAACGAAGCAAAGCTAAGAAGAGTAAAAATGATTTGATCGGTGCCGAGGAAGGTGAAGATCCATTCGCTGATATCTCCTCCGTTGGTAAGTTTGACGTCACACTGCAAAAAGTCAGTGTTCAAAAACAAGAAAAAAACAAACAAAAATTAGGGGTATTTTATTTGAACTAAGCAAAATTATCTGCCAATAGAACAAGAACATTCGGCTTGTCAAGACTTTCCAAAACAAGTAAAATTAGCTAACCTCAATGAACCCAAAAATACCTTAAAATAAGAATATTCTCACTAATAACAAGTGATCTTTTCTTAGTAGAAAAAAACAATTTTACCTTTTTGCTCAATATATTGAAAAATATTCTTAAATTAAGTAAATGCTAGTGCCATTATGTTGACATAATGATATGCACTTGGAAATTATTACTTTAAAAAAGTAGTTTTATACTTGTGAGTGTTAATGACACAGCTTTGCAACAGTTGATATTCTAGTTACAAGCATGTTTTACTCAATATTGGTCATAAAATCTTTCTGAGATAATTTAGGACCAAAACCCTTAAAATAAGTAAAACACTAACATAAAATCTGCTTAGTGAGAAGAATTATCTTATCAGACAGAAAATAAGCAAATATCACCCTTATTTGAGATATTTAATCTTACTTAGATTTCAGTTTTTGCAGTGCATTTTGTAAGTCAAACAGCAGTGGATGACTTGGCTGACTCTCCAATACAGAATACTGCTTTTTAAAACGTTAAAACATGCTTAAATGTCCGATGTTCTTCTAAAATAGCTGTGAGGCACCACACAGACACTCCTACGCCATCTGAGTGCTGAATCACCTTTAGGGAAAATAAATGTTCTCATTAGTCCGTTCAATTAAACTACTGTTGTAGGAGAATCACCTGCAGCACATTTGAATTTTCGAATATTAATTGCTTTCACAGTAGCACACAGAAAGAACGCGTGGAACTAAAATATGATGATAAATACATGCAAACTAGGAAGTGGTGATATCGTAAGAATGAATGCAGCGTTGCAGAAAAATATAGTTCAGGGTTGCTTTTCTTTTCTTCAGTGGAACATATTTAAGTCACACCCCTCATTTAACCGGTTGTTGACTAACTGAAATCAAAACTGAAATTGCTCGCACATTTACTTACTTCTGTAAAAAGTAAAGTAGCAATAATTGTCACACACACACACTAGGTGTGGCGAAATGATTCTCTGCATTTGACCCATCACCCGTGATCACCCCCTGGGAGGTGAGGGGAGCAGTGAGCAGCAGCGGTGGCCGCGCCCGAGAATAATTTTTGGTGATTTAACCCCCAATTCCAACCCTTAAAGGGGAAAATTATCACCAGACCTATGTAAGCGTCAAT